>NW_024582382.1:2793464-2800231 GCF_018398535.1 Haplochromis burtoni | reverse complement strand
TTCCTTCTAGTATATGTTCTAAATATTTGATTCCTTTATCACTCCAATCTGAAAAGTTTATCATATTATTGTTTTGTAATATGTCAGGGTTGTTCCAGATCTGGGTCTAAACAGAGCACGTTGTGTGTGACGTCTTCTTTTGCACATGCGGGCCGCTTTGAGGGTTCACACTAGAGCATGTTTGCTGTCACATTTTATTTGTAGTGTGAACAAGCAGACAAAAAAATTCAGATTTGATCACAAAATCGGAATTGAACATTAAGACCTGCAGTGTGAACGTAGCCAAATAGCCCACTTCAAGGACAAGAGGGTTTGCTCTCATACTACACATAAAGGGCAAATCCTGTCAAAAAAAAATGGTGATTTCAGACTTGTAGATTTTTATCAACATCAGTAAATGAAGATGTGGCCAATATTTGATTTATCTGTTGTGTCCCATGATTTTGCAGTGGCTACATTGTCAGACAGTCATAAAGAGCTAAAAGTCTCTGAAATAGCTCCATTATTTATTCATAAGAAAGAACTCACACTGTTCCAGTGAACATCAACATTAGACCACAATTCCAGCATCAGTGTATCTCTAAATATTACATTAATTGCATATTTTTTATATTATACGTAGTAAGTGTATGAGACACCAAAAGGCAAGGTGATACATCGCCAGTGCAATGCTACATCTGTAATGTGCTGACAACATCTGTGGCAAAATTTCTCCTTTACAAAAGGGATCTAAATGGTAGATGCAGCCAATTTATGAGTTAATAATGGCGCAGTAAAGATATGCAGGAATGTTTATGTCTGACCTGCACCTATCTGCACAATGCATGCAACACTGGTGTGAAGTCATGCAATGCCTTCATACAAAATTGTTAAAAAGATTGTTAAAAACAAACAAACAACAACAACAAAACATACATACATAATGGAAATGTCCCCGTCCCCGTCCCCCTATTATCACTATCAAACTTGAACTGTACAATTATGGCCAAAATGCTTATCACAGTTGCTTGGTTCTATACTGGGATTGTGAATATTTAACAAAAAGATTGATTCATTTTTGTGATTTAAAAAAAAAACTAACAAAAAGATATAAAGTTGTTTTTATATTCATATTGCATGACAAAACTATGTAAAAAAATTTGTATTCAAATAAAACTGGTCCTCATTCAGTGAAGCTTTTAGAAGAAAAATATTGGGGGAAAAAAGCCCCAAAATAAGTACAGCTTTTACTCTTACATTGTGCTCCATTGCTATTCATTTAAAAATTCTGAGGTGTTGTGATATACACCAGACCGAAGTGCACCTTTTGAAGCACAATATAAAGCCTTTCATGCAATTCATTGTACCTGCATGATGAACCTGAAGTCCATTTTCATGGAGGCACATCGTTGGCCAAAAAGAATGTGATTGCTTTGTAAAGCGGATGGAACACTGAGTAGTTGTGCTGTTTTGTGGCGCAACACATCTAGAAAAAATGCTGCAGGCTTGTTGCATTTATTAACATCACCTGCCCTAAATCCAAAGCATTTCTAAACAACAAATGATGATGATCCAACTTCTAGGAATGAGCTCTTCACTTTCTGCTGCGCTGACAGACTTTTTAACGGTTTGTTATCTACAGTATGTCATCACTGCGGTCCAGTGCATTTAGGAGCCCTGAGGCTGTGTAGTGTGCTGCAGGTAACAGCTATGATTGGCACAGGCAGGCATGTTGTCAGGGAGTGTCTGATTTGCTCTTGCTTTATGTTCTATTGGCGAAGGACGGATTTACAATATCAATTAATCATCATCATTTTATTGTGGAAAATCAAAATCACGATTGAGATTAATATTCGATTAAATGTGCAGCCGTATATCAGAAACACAAAACACTGAGTCATTTTTTGATGGACATTTCTAAGCAATACTGATGTTAAAATTAAACAAAATATGTTACCTAATGCTGGCATCATTTTTTCTTATTTGCTTTTTTACTTGTTATTAATTTCATTTTATGTGCGAGACAAAGACATGTTCATTATACATAAACAACTAAAATTCTTTAAAACCTTTCAGGAAAGCTATTTTGGTCATACAGCCTGAAAAATGTAAAACAGGACATGAAAAGAGTAAACTGAGATAAAACAAACATGCTTCAAACGTCAACAGCTGCCAGGAGGCAGTGACACACTCATGTAGCTGCCCTGACTGAAGTTGCGGGACTTACTCATCGCCATCTGGGCAGATGCCTGTGGTCTCGTCGTACTTGGTGCAGTAAACGTCGGGGCTGTAGTTGAAAGTCCCGTCCCTTCTTCGTATGGGTCGCCTTCGTCGCTGGTTGAGAAAATGCCAGTGAAAGCACGTAAAGGGTCTGTGCTGCGTACACTTGTGCTGGAGGAACAACGGGCACTGCTCTGTCCTGAACTCCTTCAAGTATCTGAAACAAGCAGGGCAAACACGAAGCGGGATTTAAACGGCTATCCGCTAGCAAGTAAGAGCTTAGCCAAGGGAAAAGTTTAGCAGGGAGTCGTGTTGTAGCCTACTATACATTTTGGGTCAGTAGAGTTAGCTTGCTATGCTGAGTGAAGACTACGTATGTTTTTCGTCGTAAAGCTCGTACAGAGCACCTGAGCGTACGTCTATAAATGTGCGTAGCAAGAGGGAACTCAAAATAAGGCCGAGCTATTTACAAGCGGACTGGTTAGCGAGTTCCTGGCTAATCATTTAGCGAACCAAGTTGACGGTGTAATATTAACCAGACCCATCAAAACCCTTTCATCAACAGCACGAAACACTTCAAAACGATCCCGCTAACGGTTGGCTAACCAGTTTGGTGATTTAAGATCCTAGAGTTTCCTGTATTGACGCAGATGTCTTTAGCGTACAGTCGCTGTCTGCTATGTAACGTTAGGTAGTCACAAAGCCAGGAAAAGCACCATGTTTTTAACGCACGCACAGCAGTTGAGGAATGCTGGAAATGCACGCGAGCAAAGGTGCGCGTTCAAACGAGCATTTTCAGCAGCGAACGATTTTGTTGTTTCTTTGCAGCAGCTTTACTCACGTATAGTGGGTAGGTTTCTCGGTTTGAGGAGACGCATTGGCCGCCGTTTTCGAAACCGACGGCATTTTCAGTCAAAACAATGAATTGCGCATGCGCTCGGATCTGTTGCTCCCGTGAATGCATGTTCGCCTGCACGCCAGCGCACTGCAAACACCAAACGCGGCCGCACGGGGGCAGTATGGGGGCACTGTAATCACGGAACGATGACTCACTTCACACACTGTTTATATCTTATTCACATGCCTTTGTTAAGCCTCATACCAATATACCTGTATTTGTTTGTATTGTACTTAGATTTTCATTCGTTTAGAGATTTCATGATATTTCAGTCATTCTTTTTGTAGTTTTTACCTATGGATATGGCGTTCTTTCTTTTTCTTTTGTATTTATTTTTAATAGTCTGAATAGCTGTTTTGCTATAGGTTGTGTTTAATATTTGGCTTAAACACAAAAGTAAAAAAATAGCTTTTGTGTTAAATAATTTCTCTGCCTTTATTTACCTTTATCTGTCTGTTTGTTTTTAAATAGTTGCAATCATTAAGCTTGTCGTGTTAAAAACCTGTAAAACACTCAGTGTTACTTGAAAAAAGTGACTTTGTTTAGTCAAATGCACCTTACTGCTTGTGAGTAGTATAAATAAATGGTCTCTCATCCAATTAAACCTTTTAAGGGATTATCAAGCCATCACTGAGCAACAAGTGGAGTTTAAAGCTCCAGTCAGAGAGGGCCAGAAAACCAAACTTCATCTTAGAATCAGTTGTTTTTCATGTTATTTGCTGAGTGTTCATTAAATCTAACCGATTTCAGGCCAACTTTCTGTTATGTCACAGGATTTAAAAAATATGCTTGAATGATAAATTATCTGGAATGACAGATAAAAATCAATGTGATGTAGTTTGTAGTAAGTAAGCTTTGATGTAGTAAGTTATGTTATGAGATGGTGATATATCAGATTGTTTTTTCTGTTTCTTTATTGTTGAAAAATCTAAAGGAGTAGTTGTTTTGCTTTTTGCATCTTTCTCAGCTTACCAGAATTCCACATTAAATTGACATCAGGTAGTTTCAGGGGTCTTTACTCCTGTATCTGGGAATATAATCTGCACTGTTCAAGTTCTTTTTTCCTGGGATTTTAATGTACAAATGCAATTATACAGCTCATCCATTATTCAGCTGCTCAGGTGCACCGAGTGCACTGCCTTATATTTATGCATAAGCTCCAGAGCATCCCGTTGTAATTACATTGACATGCCCCACCTATGCTAAGCTTACAGTTAGACAATGTTGGGAATGCTTGTTATATAAAAATAACATTTAAGGAGCAGAATCATATTTTTCAAGCATTACTTTTGGTATGCTTTAAGCAGCTCATGTTCATAGCAGAGGATAGATTCTTTTTAGATTTCAGCAATACAAATCCTACAACATACAGTAATGTGCAAAAGTCTTGAGCCACCCAACATTTCTTTTATATTTTATTAGGAAAATGAGAAATAGGTGCGCAGCTTTATTGAAATGTGCAAACATGCATGGAAATACTGTGCATAAAGCTAAAATGGAGTTAATAGAAATATTTTGAGCTTAAAAGTCAGTGTCTGGTATGACCACCTTTATTCTTCAACATAGCTGGAACTTTCTTAGACAAGCTTTCTTGTAGTTTCTTTAAGCAGTCTTCAGAAATAGGTCTCGAGGCTTCTTGAAGGACATTGTTATTATGCGTTACAATAAAACGTACCTTGAGGAGACTGCTTTTGTGGCATATAAATAAAATTGAATTGAGTTGAATTGAATGTAATGCTCTTCTTTAGATGTTGGCTGCCTTTTGTTCTCTTCTCTGTCAAGATGATCCCACACTGCTTCAGTGTTGTAGTCTGTACTCTGGGGAGGCCAATCCATGACTGATATTGTTCAATCGTTCCATGCTTTTACTGGATTATCAGTATGTTTGAAAAATAAAGCCATTGCAAGTCAGATATTTTCTAGATGGCATTGCATGGTTGATCAAACTCTGACTGTACCTTTCTGTGTGCATATTTCCATCACTTTTGGCACAATGTCAAACACCACTGGCTAGAATTCAGCCTCAAACCATGACAGAGCCTCCACCGGGCTGTCAACACCTCTTTCTCAATCTTCTCCATACATGCTGATGAAAAAAACAAACATTTTGAATTTGGAATTATCATTCCATGAGACCTGTTGCCACTATTTTTCAGTTCAGTTCTTGTGTAATACCTGGCATAACTCAGCCTTTTCTATCTGTTTCCCTCCCTTGATAATGGCTTCTTGACAGCCACCCTTACTTGTCTGAGGCTTTGGCAAACAACAGATGGATCAACTGAAGGGTCAGATGCATCTCTCAGGTCCTCTGTCAGGTGTCTGCTGAATTTCCTCTTAATTCTTAAGGACAATACTTTGAGAGACTGTTCAGACTGAAGACACATAATTGGTTCATCCCTTCAGTCAGCTAACTTTTGAATTAGCTGCTTTGAATGATTCACAAGTCTATGTTATGGTAAATGGCCTGTATTTGTATAGCGCTTTACTAGTCCCTAAGGACCCCAAAGCACTTTACACATTCAGTCATCCACACATTCACACACACATTCACACACTGGTGATGGCAAGCTACATCGTAGCCACAGCCACCCTGGGGCGCACTGACAGAGGCGAGGCTGCCGGACACTGGCGCCACCGGGTCCTCTGACAAACAAAAACATTGTTCTGAAAATGGTCAGGTAAAAGCACTGGATTCAAATGACGTGGGAAAGAAGAAGAACTGTTAAAACCCTCCAGAAAGAGCAAAGAACTGTTCCTCAAGACCACTTTAAACAATTACAATCGATTGTTTTTCCTTGGAAGCAAACTATGAAGAAATAAAGCAGATCTCCGTCTTAAGGAATGACCAAAAATTCAAACATTGGATAAGTCAATAGTATTTCATTCTGTGCTTTTATCAAATGGTTCTTGCTTATTGTGCAAGTCAGAATTATCAAGAGGAAGGACTGAATTTAGGCAGTGGAAAAGTCGCACCCTTTTCCCTTCTGTGACGTCAGCCACCACAACCCTTTAACCTTCCTCAGTAGTCTCAGCTGTTCACATAGTTCACTGAAAAGCTCTTCTCACAGTTGTGTGTGTTTATATGTGTACATATGGGGGGTTTTGCCTCTCCTTCAGGGCTCAACAAAGAGGGTCTTGCCTCTGGAGTCTAGGTGTTGCTTGTTTATATCAATGAACTTGACAGTCCTCATTGCATTATTACTTGCCTGTCTTCCTGTTTCTGTGCCCTCACGGCACTGTTATAGCCGTGTGCCGTTTACAGAACATTATAAATCTTCAGATATGTCTACGTTCATATAAAATTTCCAAATATACAATCTGTGCTTAATCTTTGTTAAGATTAACAGATTTATGGACAGGTGTGAAAAGCAGAGCTTGTTGAATGGGGAAAGTGCAAAACAAAAAACCAAAATTAGCGTAATGGAAACACTAGTCGAGAGAATTTTTAGCATCGTGCACTGCAAAAAGTTTAGCATTTTTTGCAGATGTCTAATAAACAATCACTGAAGCAATACTGAGAGTAGCTTTCCCAGGCTGAGGGCCCGTTACAGCTGGAATAACAGTTTGTGGTTTGGACTCCTGTTTTTCCCAGTTACGCCATTATCTTTGGTCGCCTAATGCACACACACACACACACACACACACACACACACACACACACACACACACA
>NW_024582382.1:2712431-2793444 GCF_018398535.1 Haplochromis burtoni | reverse complement strand
CACACACACACACACACACACACAC
This sequence comes from Haplochromis burtoni, assembly GCF_018398535.1. Classification (NCBI taxonomy): domain Eukaryota; kingdom Metazoa; phylum Chordata; class Actinopteri; order Cichliformes; family Cichlidae; genus Haplochromis; species Haplochromis burtoni. Next base: position 2,793,419 of record NW_024582382.1, on the reverse strand, counting down.
ACACACACACACACACACACACACACACGGCCTGCGGCTGGCAATACACAGATTGTGTATAAAGATAACCTGGTTGTGATGGCAATTCCTGTATCCAGTATTCATAATGCATGATACTGTAGAATGTTTGCTTTTGTAAAAATGTAAATAACACTGTTAATATGCTTTGAACCATGTTATAATAAATGATAAAATATATGACTAGAAGCACTTGTGAAATTAAGAAGGAAGTGCAGTACTACACAGGAATTTACGACGTTGATTACAGATCAACAAACAAATTATGACAGGTTTCATGCAACGCCTCAGGGACCATACAGTTGAAAATTTGTATACTGCACCTGCTCATTTGAATTAAATTAACCTTTGTGGTCATTATCTTAATGTTTATAATGTTCTGTCAAAATCATTTTGTCAATTTACAGGCAGCTATATCGCAGTGATGGCCTCTGGGAAAACAGTGAATCTGGAACAAACACATGTCTGACTGGCCAAATTGTGTTACTGTCATTAGTTGTTTGATTCTACCTAAAAAAGAGAAGTTTTTACCTTGTAAATAAAATATGTGGATGCAGTATGAGAAGATGAAATGTTGTCTGTCAAAGCCTCTGTACTTAGAAATTAAGAATATAAGTTAAAGAAAGCCTGAATGAAGCAGCTTTATTTTGTTAGCATTGAATGATATGTTTACTCAGTCTCCTGCTCTTCTGGCAAAAACAACACCTGCCTCTTTGCTTTACCGTCATGCTAACAGGAACTGACAAGTGAGGTAATAACTGCAGCCATCTTTAAACTGAGCCCTGGTCCCGATTCTGAGAGTGGATTCAATATAAATATGAGCACAAATGTTCTGCTTATCAATTAAGAAATAGAGATTGTGTGTTAACTTCTATTTCCTGAAAGATCTACAAAATAATCTCAATATTTAAAACAGGTTTATTGATGCTATCAATAACTTTGACTTTCAGTTCATGGAAAAGTGGGACATCTTCTTTATTTATAACAATAAAGTAAGTTTGTGAACATGTGTTTGCGTGCTCCAGTGAATGTTTAAAGTGGACCTATTATGCTTTTCTTTGTTTTCTGTCATGTTAAACATGGCCAACATTTCAGGTTGCTAAATCCATGTAAAAGAAATGTAGATTTTCATCCACTTATAGCTCTTTATGAGGCTGGTTATACCAAATATGGTTGTCAGAGATAGATCTGCAAATCTTTTGCTTGCGAGGGGCAGCTAATAAAGAAGGAGCTACGTCTTTTTTTGCAGGGAGCTGAACTGAGGGGCTGAATGACCCCCAGTATGAGATAAATATGGATTATTTGGAACTGTGAATTATGCAAAGTCACTCCAGTAGAGTAAAAACATAAAAATCTGGAGTTTTAAATAAGTTTAATAGGTCCACTTTCACTAAACATGGCAACATTTCAACAAAAGTAAAGAAAAAAGCAGAAATAAATAGGCACTGCATTGTCTTAGACAGGAAGAGAGCAAAGACGGTTGCTAATTTAGTTCCAAATGCGGCCACATGATGGTGTGGATGTGTAGGCGTCCTTATGCTATATATATATATATATATATATATATATATATATATATCACACAGGGTGATATATTTATTATTATTATTATTATTATTATTATTAATCTCACTTTGCCAGACTTTAAATAGCACATACCAACATCTTGCTTGTCATTCATTTTCTGATGCCACACAGAGAACTTAAGGAAAAGTAAATTTGGAGATTAGCATGAAATAGATTTCATATACTGTATTTGTGTGTTTGATATTTACTAAACACCTTGTTTTCCTTCTCATGGTGTAAATCCTTAATTTTTTTGTTCAGAAAGTGAGCAGATTAACTGAGACACTGGCACAGCTACTGTATGAGGCAAAGCTAAATAACAGTTGAAGAAAACTGATACGTAACTTTGATTTGACGCAAGTTTGTGTAACTTTAGTAACTGTCTCTCTTCACACCTCTGACACCTCACCCCTGACAGGGAGGTGTAAATCAAGACCATGGTGGCAAAAGCGGTTCACGGCCGACCAGCTGGCCTTCTGCTTAATGAAGAGACGCAGCTTGTCCCTGAAGGTCTCTCCTAGAAAGCTGTAGATAATGGGGTTGAGGCAGCTGTTGGAGAAAGCTGCCAGATTAACAATGTGGCCTGTGAGCGGGTAGTCGTGCCACAGGGTGGTAGCAGTCCTCTGCGATGGGTCAGCTGTGCCCTGCAGTAGCTGAATGCTGATGAAGACGTTCTCTGGCAGCCAGCAGATGAAGAATACCAGAACCACCACCACAATCATGCGCAGGGCCTTCTGCCGCCGTGGCCACAGTCCACGGTGCTTCTGGGCCCTCATGAGAATTCGCCCAATCAGAGAGTAGCATAGACCAATGATGGAGAAGGGCACCAAAAAACCAATGGTTACCTCCAGCCACTGAATCTCAAAGACATTGGCGAAACAGAAGTGCACCTCACCTCTGTGCTGGGTCTGCACAATGGTGAAGGGGAGAAGCGTGGCCAGGATGGAGGCCATCCAAATGAGGCCACAGCTGAGCTTGGCGTGCTGCATAGTCCTCAGTGGGTTGCTGCTCATGGAGCTAGCCAAGGCGATGTACCTGTCAAAGCTCATCCACGTGAGAAAAAAGATGCTGCTGTACATATTGACCTGCAGGAAAAGTGACATGAAGGTGCAGAGGACGGCGTAGTCGTAATACTTTTCATTCAGATTAAAGACCTCAATGAGGGAATCTGCCACCAGGATGAGGTCAGCTACAGCCAGGTTAACAAAGTAAAGATCGGGGATGGTCATCTTCTCTCTGTGGTTCAGGTTCACCACCAGGATTAAGATGTTACCAATAAATCCAATAGGAAAAAGGAGGATGGTATACAGGCAGGAAAGGAAGAGACCAACGATGTATGACTGGTATTTGTCTGAGTTTTCGCTTAAGTCTGTAGCATTGTATGGATATGAAGTGTTCAGTTGTTCCGTACTGTTTACATATATCCAGACCCAAGAGATTGTCTGCCCTTCCATACTGTCTGTGGTCGGCCTGTCCTAAATCATAAGCCAAGTGTAAGTCACCTGTAGCTGCTACATCATTACACCACAGTAGTTCCCAGCTTCGCCTCTTCAAAGGGTGAATCATCTATGCTGTGAGGGCATGCTGGCAGAAGTCAGGTGAGTGGAGAGAATCTTTTATGGCTTCTTTGACCCCATGCTCACATCAAGTTTCATCTACCAAAAGATTTTTGAAGCCGAACAGGAGCGCCTCCATGTCTTAAAATGGCCATTGGCCCTCAGCTTCTCCAATTCACATCACAACTGCAGTCCTGAGATTAAAGGGTGGCTTTTTTTCTCCTCTTTTGAGTCATCTGATCTGAGTCCTGATTTGTCTCTTCAAGTCCACGTGTATCTCTATTCAGCAGGCTTTGACCCAAGATGTTATTGCTGTGACACCTGAGCTGTCTGAACAAAAACGCCCCTCCAAAAACAACAACATGAAAGACAATTAGGGGTAAAATCTTGGAAAAACAACACAAATCGTTATATTCATGATACAAATGAGATATAGGTACATAGCAGTTACTTAAAAATACTATCAAAGATAAAACATGAAAATTATACACCTTAAACAGAACATTTAGGGGAATAAATGAATAGCAACAACCAAATGTGCACATTAACATTCAAGCTTTAGACTTAAACAGATGCATTGAAATCTTTCTTTAAAATCCTCAACCAATCCGAACACCCTCCCTGTTGAAACGCAGAGTGTATTCTGTATGGCAAACTTGACCTTTAACAAAAATTCTCAGCTCCCAGGGTTTTATTCCCATCAGAGTAAACCCCTCTGCAATATTAATGCACTCTTGGGAGGCAAATATCATAAATTAATGTGTAGACTATGAATCTCACAAAGCAATATGTGTACAGTATTTTTTTATCTTTACTTTAAATGTCTCTGCTCTTTAAATGCATTGCACGTCATGATTGTGCTGCTAATTAGACTTTTCTATTAAACATTTAAAGGCAGTGCAAACCCTGAAATCTGATGGCAGCATTGATCAACAATTCACTTTATTCCTATATTTTTTCAACAATCAATTAATCAGGGTGGAGAATTTCAGTAAAAATCATCTGGCGATCATTGACATCTAAGAAATGTAATATATTACAACTTTCTGAGTGATTACTCAAGTTGAAGACCATAATACATAACTTACGTAACTGCATTCACACAAGAGAAAGCCCCATTCACAGTGAAATTAACTGAGTACATAGCAAGCGTAACACCCACACGTGATGTGCTATTTTCTGTCTTTTTAAGACAAAACACATGAAATACATAAATCTCCAACCAGTACAAAGAATTTGGTGATAAAAAAAATACACTTACATATAAATCTAGCATTTATTGCTCCTTCTTGCTTGCCTGGTGTAGAAGTCAGGGAGCCAGAGATTTGTATATCCCATGTCCAGGCTTCTCCTCTGCACCACCTGCTGTTTGGCCCAACCCTGTCTGGAAATGAGGGGAGGGTGGGAGGCAAGAGATGATCTGTCACGCATAGTTTGTCAACATGCTTCATTTCATTATCTTACTCTTTCTCCTCCGACTTAGTGATTCCAAGGATCTGACAAACATCTAAATCCTAAAATCACAGAATTGAACAGGATGCGTGCTAAACTTTAAATCAAAGAAAAGTTCTGGCAACAATTAGATGCAGCGTGGCATTTACCTGGACACAACCAGCTTGTGTTGTTATAGAAACCACATATTGTTTTAAGTATTTGTTCACCTGGGTAGCCTAGCATTTAGTCCTAGGGCCAGTGGAAAAATACCAGGCATTACCTTGCTTTTTCATTAGTATGCTTGTATAATAAGTAAAGAATTGATTTTTTATGTACAACAAAAAACAGTGACGGTTGCTTATTCAATGCCCACGGTCAATACGACAATTACACCCAGATAAATCTTTAAAACACTGTGAGGTGTCACTTTCAATAAGTGGGAAACAAAACAGGCATTTTGCTACTGGCCAGGGTTTAACATCAGTATAATTTGTGCTCATTTCTATTACACCTGAGACTATGGAGAGCTGTTGGATGTAGTGTTGGCTGATTTGGCATCTTCCTGAACACTCAGATGGATTAGCCACAGATACCTACAATTATTCCAGACATACAATAACCATGCGCTAAAACAGAGCTATTTACTGAGAAGACATCAATGTGAAATTAAATTATGCTTGAAAATATAATAGATTAAACTATCCCAGTATAATTATTGATGCCCTAAGCCTAAGCCTACTATAATTAAGAGTAGGTATTCCCAAATGATCAGTTGGCAGCTGCAAAAAACGGTAGCAGCTACGGAAAACAATGATGTAATCTTATAATAAATGAACTCATTAAACTCATTAAAGGGGACGTTATATACATATCCAGAGGTGGATGCTAAAATTAACCTGACCCTGTAATTCCAAGTGTACATGAATATTTAAAACCTCTATCGTCAATGTGACTTCCATTCACACCTAAACAAAAATACAGGCTGTAGCAAAAACAATATGACTTATAAATGCAAATTTTTACTTAATTTCTTTCATTTGTCAGAAGGTTCAAAGAGCAATTTAGAAGACCTCTATGAGAAAACCACCGAGGGAATAGTTCACCCTCCCCGGGGTAGAGGTGTCGGGGCCCCACCCTGGAGCCAGGCCCAGGGAGGGTGTCTGAGGGTGAGCGTCTGGTGACCGGGCCTTAGTCCATGGGGCCCGGCTGGGCACAGACCAAAATAAGGGACATGGGCCCATCTTCCTGCAGGTGGTGGGCACCGTAGGGGTCGGATGCATTGTGAGCTGGGCGGCCACCAGGAGCACAGGTCCTGGCGGAGCAATCCCCGGCGACCAAGACTGGCCAAGGTTCAATAAACATAAATTTTTTTATTTTTTTTTTTATCATTTTGGTATCCCAAGTAGCTGAAAAGTATAATCCTATCCCTATCACTCACAGTGACCTGTGAGCCAAAGGCTTGATGTGGAAAGTCTTTTTCTAATTTTGGCTTTATAATATCATTAAACATCTTAATTTCTTAATTATACAAAAACACAATGGTAGAGTCTAAGGATAAAAAACGTGAAACTATAGAAGAGCATAATAGCTCACCTTCAAAAACAAAAACATCTAAGCAGGACTAAAGTGAAGAAAAATTGATAATTCAGGCAAAAGCTTCCAAAAGACCAAACTTGACTTTAAACTTCTCACAAGGTGGGAAGGTCGCTTCATTTAAAGACAGCCTGGGGAAGGCAGGGAGTTGGGGTCAAAGCTGCATCAGTGCTGGTAGGTATGGTGTTGAAGTTCCTTTGGTATTGCTGTGTGCCAGCCTCAGGGCTTTAAAAAAAAAAAGATGTGAGCAACAATAAAAAGCCTGTGGAGGTAGTGAATTTAAAGACAGGGAAGGTCAACGCACTCAGAGGCGTCTGGGCTTGAAGTTTGGACAGAAAAACAAAAATAAATGTTAGAATTGAAGAAACTGCAGCCAACACAAAAACAATACCTAATGATGTTGAATGATTTTCTTTCTCGTAAATAATGTGATGACAGGATTAGACAAAAAACAAACAAACAAACAAAATCAAACAGGCCGAAACCCGAGGAATTAGCTCAAAACCTTGGACATATTAAATATCAGCATCCAGCACTGTGAATTTATATTTGGCAGAAGATGAAGAAAAGCATAAAAGGTTCCCTTTAGATAGGAAAAAAAGGGAAACATGTGAACCTTGTTCCCCCAGCACAGGATTACAACTTAATCTGTTGTGTGTGGAGTTGCTCACATAAAGCATTACGATCTTTACTGTGTTTTAATAATGTAAAAGACATAGCAGTATTATTGAAGGGACTTTTAAGGGACAACAGCAGCATGCAACAGCAATATGTCGCAGAGCTTCATGTCGTCAAGGAGCTGTGTTTTGGCAGTGAGGATATGGTACAGCAGAGCAACAGTAGCAGTCTGAGGGAGCAGACAGGGTCAATACAGCAGCTGGAAGCCCTGCTGGTGCAAACAACTTTGGGGTTTTGACAGGAGAGTGGACAACAGAGAGCTGTTTCTGTGGGTTACATAAAAGAGGATTTTAGCTGCGGTAGAAGGTCAGCGCAGCAGCACACACGAAGAAAGACGAGAGCAGCAGGTCCGAGAGGTCATGCAGTCAGCCAGATTGGTGTGATTGTTTTTTCCCCAGCTACCCGAAATCTGAGTTATTCAGTCTGCGCGACTTCACTCAGATAAGGGGAAAGCGGGGATGTAGTGGTCAAATGTGCAAGTCAACAAAACCAAATTCATGATGACTGCTGAAGCACACTTAGTTGTATTTGTTTTAGTAGAGAACAAATACCTCACATATGCCATTCCCCACCAAAGCATGATAAAAAGCTGAAAAAGAAAAGGTAGGGCACTGACCGATTGTTGGATTTCTCTACAGTATGAAGCACTTCTGAGAAACAAATCAGGCTAAAGGTTACATAAAGTCTGGGCCTCATCTGGATAAGGTTTTTTGTTTTTTGTTCCAGCAAGATCTTGCACGGCTGAAAAGATATTGAGCGAGACACTTTTTAAAACTCACTTAAAAATGCTGCAGGAAATCTCTGTTTTCCATATTTTGCTCTTTATTATACAGATAAAAAACAAATCATTATTACAGTTTTTGCCTTTTTCACGATCTGCATAACATAGAATTTCCATACTGTGCTTCAAATATATATTTCTGTCTTGAGGCGTTTCGACTGGACTTACAGTATATGCTCAATGTTGTCAGAAAGGTTGCAGTTCATGCTTATGTCCACTGGATGGCCCACTGGCATTAACAGTGATTGATGTTGGAGTGGGATGAGCAGTGGGTTACAGGAATCCGGTAAAAGTCTTCTGTGGTGTTTACGATGATTTATGAAAGTGTCTGAGTGTTTCAAAGTATTAAAGCAGGTCAGATGTTGATGTTTTTATTCTAAAAATACACAGCAGGTCAACTGATGAAACTGATGGATAAATGCACGATGAATCAAACATTTCTTTTGGTCTCATTTTTAAAAAATTGAGCCATAAAATTCTGTCATAACTACAAAACATACTATTGTTATAACTCCTCTTTAAGAACTAGGCTAAATATGGAAGCAATACTATCAGTACAACCAGTGTTAATGGGAAGTTTTGGGGTTTAACTGCTTGTGGTTGGGGGAGTGAAAGTGGGAGGTCTGGAGGAGGGAGGGTACAGCACCCTCATCTGCCTCCACTTACCGGTCTGATGTGCTGCTGGCTCTATTCAGCATCTCCCACAGCCACAACCACAAACTCTGAATGGAACATCCTGCCTGAGTCCAGCTCCTCTGCACTGCTTCCAGGCCTATGTTTGATATTTAGCTGATGCTGGGATTTTTATTGTTAGTCTATTTTTTTTTTTTCATTTCTGGAGATGAGAAGCAAAAAGAACAGGTTTGGCAATGGAGGAAGGGTGGGTTGAATTCAAAGCATCTGCCCTGGTGCACATGTTTCCCCAGAGCTGAAGTGATGCGATGGGCTGAACATGAAGGTTCCTTCCTGAAGCTTTCTGGTCTGTTCTGAATTTATTATGGTGGGAGATTTCAAACGTGTCAAGGTCAGACCTTCCACCATGTGAAAGGAACCGTAGCCCTGTTATTCTGCCATTTATCAAGAACATGTTCACCATGTTCACCATGTTCTTGATAAATTGCAATCTTTAGATTTGTTTATCTTTTGTACAACTGCTATCTTTTTGCTGTGCTCCTGCCTTTTCACTTCCTTTGCCCTATTTAATGTATTAATTCTTATTCTTTTACTATCATGTGGAGGGTTTTCCTGCCTGCAGTCAGACACTTTTGCTCTCTCTTTCTTGTGGCTTGGTTGCTCTAGGAATTCAGGATTTGACGCCACTTCTTCCCCTTTTTCTGATCCCAGCGTGAGATACCTGCATGAGAACTGTAACCTGTTTGGTCTTGCTCCTGCCTTTACATTATATAGCCCAGTTTTCATCCACATTAAGAAAAAAACAGCGGTGGGTTAAGGTTTGTGTGTGAAATGTGGACGAGTGCCAGATAAAACATTTTAAACCGCAAGCCAAATTCTCCATCTTCATAGGTGGTCTCTGATACTGTGTGTAAGACCGAAGCCGACCCTCATACTTCCTGGTCTGGCTGAACCTTTAAAGGAGAAAAACAACATTAAGACTAATGTAGCACATTACGAAATCTGTGCTATGTCAGCATTACTCCATTTCCAGACACATGCTGGTACACTTAAGAGCTTTTCCTGGTGCACTTAGCAAAATAAGGACGAAAGTGTGAAACTTGTAACCTGACACACTTCACACTTCACGCTTTGCTTTTATTCCAAGCAGATAATCCATACCAGATAATGTGTATGTGTAACTTTACAGTATATGGCAAAAAAAGTCGTTTGACATTATTGGAAAATATCTTCTATATGCTTTCCTTAATGCACCTGCAGGCCTGGGGGAGTTGGTATCAAGTGCAACATGTTGCTGCATAGTTCCTTGAGGGCTTTTAGTTGGTGTGCAGTTGTTTGGGTTGTACGCGGTTTATATGTTTCTTTGGACATAATCATGTGGGCTTGTCAACATGTCCAATTACCCTTTTGTAATCAGCTCGATGATAACAACACATATGAATAATAATCCCTGCGTGCATGACGAGTTTCCTGCTCTTTAAGAGTGACAAACAACTGACAAACTCAGTAACTGATGAGTGATGGTTTGTGCTTTTTGAGTTAAAAAGCTCCGAGAAAGTTCAATCCTCAGAGGTGGAAACAGCAGCCATGACAACCATGTTTTTTCACTTCATTATCATATCATTTCCAGATGCAGTGCACATGATTCAAGACCCCCTCCTCTTCCCACTGGAGATCTTATGTTTGCCTCTATATTTTGGTCTCTCAGGTATTATTAATCCACACACTGTTGTGCAATACAGTGTAACTGCTTCCTAACTGTAATATGAACATCATAACCGATTACTTCAGCCTGTTCAGATTTAACTGAAAAGTTGGCTGTTTACAGTGTGATCCTGCTAACTCACACACTTCTAGCTCTTACTTGCAGACAGAGGCGCAGCTCTAGTGTGGAGGGCATTGTTATTAGATGCCTACACAACATTGTTTTGTGACAGAGAATAGCAGCAGCCTCGGACTGTCAGACCCACAGAATGTTGGGAATGCTGCTATTTTCCCCAGCCTGTGTGTCCTGGTTAAAGGGTCCCTCCACAAAAGATGTGGTGTTAGCCATGTGGTAAGCAGGAAGGGAGCTGTGGCATTGTTCACAATCGCTTTCACTGCAGCTTAGAAATACAGGACAACCTACACAACTTTCACAGTCCCCTCCCAGATCTGATAAAGGTCTGTGGGATTAAGTTGCAGACATGCACTCAGTCTTCCTTAAAAAAGAAAACAAAAAACAATGCTTTTCACTCTATGCAGCCTTCATCATTAAAACGTGTAGTTTTTAAGCATTCTACTTTACACTCACCAGCCGCTTCATCTGGATACACATGTTCAACTGTTACTGCAAGTATTAACCAATAATCAGCCAATCATATGACAGCAACTCAGTGCATTAAGGTATGTGGAAGTGGTGAAAACAACCTGCTGAAGTCCACACTGAGCATCCGAATGGAGACGAGTGATTTACTGGGATTTTCCAGTAAAAAAATCTCTCGGGTTTATAGAAACTGGTCTGGAAAAAAAAACAAGCTATCCAGACAGGAAGGCAAAAAAAAAAAAAGAATCTGAATGCACAACATGTTGTCCCACATAATGGGCTACAGGGGAAGACCATCCCAGGTGTCAGTCTGGTCAGCTATAAAAGTGCACTGAGGCTTTTACACAGGCTCACGAAAATAAGACGAGCCTCTATCTTTGCTGTAACATTAAGATGGTAGTTTAAAAATGTGTCATAAACAACATGAAAACATCTCGTTGAATCTTTACTGTCAAGAATGAAGGCAGATTGTGGTGGTACAAGCAAAGTGTAATTAATAAAGTGGCCAGTGAGTATATAAATGCCTACATCAGAGCTGATTCACTCATCCCATCATCTAATCAGGGGTACTACTGAGATTAGTGTCACTAATGAACAGCTCACATGCATATGCACCACCAGTCCACCAATAACCAACATCTCAAGATGACTTTAAATTAGCCAACATCCACGTAAGCTCAGATCTATGGATTCAAAACACAAACATGTTCACTATTTAAAAATAATACAAACATCTGACAAACAGAGACATTGTTCACATGACCACACGAATGGTAAGATTTCACTGAGACAGGAAGGAGCGGTTATATCCATTTTAGTTTATTGTTTAATCAGTCTTTGACTCAGCTGACAGTAGAGTACTTACAGAATCTAAATATATCTCTCAGAAAATAATACTGTAGTTTTTCAAAGAGCATGGTGTCCTCCTGCAAGATTTTTACATACAATATATACAAATCATTTTGTACTATACATATACATTTGTATACACAGTCACAAAAGCATAACATCTGAATGTGGATTCATCTGGATGTTTGAGGTTTGGTTGTTCAAATAACTAAAATGTATCTGTACTCGTTCAACATACAAGACCTCTTAGGGCTGTTTCTTTGCGCCGACGCGAGGTTTTGGCCACCTCTGAAATAATAAACCATTCTCAGACACGAGCAGCCATCTGAGTTAGGTGTGATTTGAGCTTTGATCACGCTTTAGTTTCTAGTTGTGAACATCACGCAATCACTCCATGTAGTGACCGCTGATCATTAATTCTGCCAAGGGATTGGGGTTGGATAGTTAAAAAACATTTTTAAAAAAACAGACTAATGGATGAAATTGCAGCAGTGGTTAAAGAAAACTGATCAGGCAAAGTTAGGCAGCACATGCACACATCATCTTCAAGCAATCCAGAAAAACTCGATGGTATTTTGAAGCAAAACAGTGCATTTATTTAGCTACTGGAATCTCTACATGATTGTCACTCTCTTAGTGTCGTTTGGTGCAGCTTCAGAACTTATGCTGAAAAAGATTAATTATGAGCACCCTCTGTTTGGATATCTTTTCATAACACTTACATGCAGTTGGTAGTATATCACATGAACTGCATAAAATCAATTTAAGTACGTTTTTCGGAGGAATGAACTTATAATTACAAAACGTAGCAATTTCTATGAAATTTCTAGAAATTCAGTCCAGTGTTTGCTCTTCATTCCTAAATGCTCAGTTCACATTAGGACACTGAACTGAGAGCAAATAATGATTAACTGTGCCAAAAACCATCCATTCAAGGATTTTGTGGGGCAGCACATGATGCATTTTAGGTGAATACTATTTCCCAGTGACCGAATCCATATGCATGTAACGAGGGCAGCGCATGAAATGCTTGGAAAAATAGAGAGAGTGTGTATGTGACTTTGTTATAATCTTGACAGAAAAAAAAGGGCCAAACCTGTTAGTACATCTGGCATTCCTTCACATTTTACAGCAAAAGCGCACTCGCCCAAATACTTCAAACATTTCAGCTCAGCTTTGGGTCATTAACAGAGTTAATGTGTGCTTGAAGGTGTAAATTAAAACTGAATACAAACATACGATTCATATCAGAGCGCGCCCGTCTCCATTTAACTTCGAGTGGACGCCCCACCTTGCTGGTGTATCATTTCACAGGCTGATTAACAAACTGGCCTTTTAATTCAATATGCAAACTAATGCAGTGAAACAGCAGACCGAATGCTAGAACGTGTTTTTAATTCTGATAGCTGGGATTCGTCGCCATCAGATTGTTATGTTCACTGTTTACCATGGCAGGCAAGGAAGCAAAGCAGCTTTGATAATAATGTGCATGTGAGCAGCATTAAAGTTCAAACTCTTCTGTATTGTACACACTGCTTCTAGGTGCTTATCAAGTGGGCTTTTCATATGTTTAAGAAGGTTTTTGATACTGTTAGTGTGCAAAAACTTCACAGCCAGTCATGAGTCTTGTGGCCTGTGCATGACAACCCCTCAGGGCTCTCTCTGTGACCCTGTGTGGGGGTTCACTGACCCTAAGTGAGGCTCTGGGTGGATAATTCCTGCAGAAATAGATCAAAAGTTAACAGAACACTGGCTGTCAGCGCAGCTTAATGAGTGGATTTCAAACTGTTTGTGGTTATCAGGTAAGGTTATAATCAGCAGAGATCACACGAGGTATACTGGTTATGTCTGAACCCTGAATACAAGCTTTACGTGAGTGTTCCATTTAGTTCTGTGTGATTTCAAAGTGGTGTAGATGTGTGTGTGTCTGTATATATATAGTGGAGCTTGACAGACGTAAAAATAATCTCTTTGTATGTTTGAGTGGATCAAAACTTCAGAATACAATCTTTGAAATTAAAATGGGAACATATCTTAATATCAGTACTTAGTTCTAGCCACAGGGTAGTGTTGGTGTCCAAGACAAACTTAATATTGTACTCCAGCTTCAACATGTGAAGATTATTTAATCTGATAATCAAAACAAATTAAAGCAGAAGGAAAACTGAGTTCAAATAAAAAAAAGAAGTGGCCGAGGCTTATAGTTTGAGGGCGGTAAACAGTGATTTCCACTGGCACGCACACCGTTCATTAGTGGTGGTTGCTTATGGGTATACCAGCCACCATCATTGCAGGGGTGGAGAGGGTTCTGTTAAAAAACTAAGTAACTTGGCTGCATTTGATAATTAAACTTTTATAGCTTATTGGATCTGCTTGTGTGTTAGAGGTGAAATGTAGGCACAAAAACCACACCCACTCCCAAAGGAGGACGCGGAAAAACTGGATTTTTTTGTTGTGAAACTCTGTCCTCGGTAGTTATTGGATGATTGTTCCCAATTTACTACCCTTAAACTAGAAGCCTGAGTTTCTTGTTGGAGAAATGTATTAAAAATAAACAAACAAACAAAAAAAACCCAGCACTTAGTGGTTTTTGTTTCCATTGTCCCCTCATTGCAGACCTAGATAGAACAGATTAAAATCCGGGAAGGTGACAGGAAATTCCAGAGTTAGCTACGTCGCTCTCAAAACAGTCCGGGGTTGTGAGAGATCCCCGTCAGATACTGGCGCTATAGAGGGGAGATAAGTGCTGGCTAGGCCGAGAAGTGGAAAATGCAAGCAAGGGGGGCGGGGGATCTCACGTCACCACTTGCTGCACTGTTGAGCGTTCACGAGGGCAGGACTGGTCTCTGCAATGCAGCCTCCTGAGCAGCCGCTGGAGCTTGTTGGAGAAGTTTTTGTTCATCTGCCTGTACATAAGAGGCATTGCAAAGCTGCTGGAGAACGCCAACAGTTTAGATACGCATCTCAAGAAATAATAGATAGGTAAGTAACGTGCACTGCTAATGTATCCTGGTGCAACAACTACAGTATGTACTAAAAGAGTCATGTAGTACGGAGTCCACAGTACGAACTGCACACAGACTGAAGCTAGCAGCAACCTGTGTATGGAAGGGTCCAAGCGAGCAGAGTCCTGATCCAATGGTGTAGATTCCTTCCTGATGCGCAGAATGAGCACAAAAGCATAAAGCACAGCCAGGGCGGGCACCACGTAGCCGATGAACATCATGATCGAGTCCGCTGCCTCCTTGTTCTGCATTTTGGAGCATTCGACCATCTTGGTGGAGATGTGGTTGCACACATAGAAGAGCAGCGAGGAGAAGCTCGTGAGCACTGCGCCGCCCCAGATAAACCCGCACACGTGTTTGGTGTTATACACACTCGACATGTACGTGCGAGGCAGCGCGCGCTCTATGTAGTAGTCCAGACTGAGCAGCGTGGTGGAATACATGATAACCAGAGATGAGATGTTGAAGAGGATGAGTAGGGTGATGTAAACCTCATTGTTATACTCCCACACATGCCAGCGGGTGAAGGTGGAGCTCAGCAGCTCCACGGGCGCCACCAGGTTGAGCACGAGACCCGCAATGGCCATGTTGACAAAATAGACATCGGGCATGGTCATGGACACCTTGTTTGAGAGGTTGACCACGACCAGCAGCACATTGTAGCACAGGCCCAGTGGGAAACACACCAGGAGGTAGATGAGGGAGAGGATTGACAGGATGAGGCCAAAGTCCCGGCAGAGCCGGAAGTCCACGCTGGTGTCCGTCTCATTGTAAACCATGCAGATCCACATCGCTGGGCTCTGACACGGATCAAGCACTCTCAACAGGTCGACTGTGGACAGAGTCAAAGGGAAAATAATTAGTCATTAATGAGATATGTGTATGATAAAGGTAAAAATAACATAGAATTCCTGGTAGATTCATTAAACTCTTAAGCTTTGCTATAAGGTTTAGTTTACCATTCTTCTCAAAAACCATAAAGTTCACAACATCCTAAAGTTTGTGTGGCTTTTGTTTTCTTTTTGTTTGTTTAACATATATGAATTTCCCTCATCACGTGCTTCCACTGTCAGAAGCTGGAGGTAATGCACCTACACGCCTTTTGCCAACTGCCACTGTACAAACAGGATAAACGCGCAAAGTCTGAGGTTAATAACCGTTAAAGAGTAATGTTTGGAATTCCTTTGAATAATAAATCCAAACACGGTGCAGTGCAAATTAGAACAGATAAAGATAAAGCGTGCCATAAATGTACCACAACTATGCAGAGTCATCAGAGAACGGTTTAGGACTGAATGCGAGTTTCGAATAACAATCGAACAGTTACCAGAGAAAGCTGAATAGCACGTTTGCTATTTGAACTCTCCATCATTTTCAGACAAAGCAAATCATTAAGTGGCTTCTTGTGCTCTTTGAATCAGGGCATTGTAATCCTGAAAAAAGACGACTCTAGTGACACACAGGGAACAGTGAAGGACCTCTGAAATGCTAATGATGGTGGCCACCAATGAGGGCATAAGTGGTGAGCCAATTAACAGCTTAAACAGGAAACATATTAGCCAATCCTGTTGGAGTAGAAGGGTTACAGTAGAAGAAGAACAGTAACTCCTTTTCACTCGTGATGCATACAGCTTTCAAGAGGAAGAAGCTTTCTATCCTGTTACCTATTTAATATTACCTTATTGTTAGGGCTGTTTTTGTTGTGCATCTGCACTTTATTGTTGTCAATGTCTACGCATGGGACAGTGTGAAACGTAATTTCAATTCCTTTGTATGGCAAGTACATTTGAAGAAATTGACAAAAATAAGTTTTTCTATTTCTTTCTTTCTTTTAAAACCTTTTCTTCCTGGGATGTGACTGTCGATTATAAACATTTAATTTTTACGTTAAAGTGACAGTCATTCTCTTTCCCCCATTCATTTAGATAAGGGCTTTAAAATAACAATCCAGACATGAGTCGAAATAACAGTCAAGTCGCCAGACTTTCTTTTAGAGGGGCTTTGATGACGACCATCGTGACAAAGATGTTTCATTATAGGATAAAAACAGTCACTGTATTTTGTCTTGCAAAGGGATTTCCCTCTTAAGGCGCACAGACATAGGAAGAGCCTAGCAGTGACCATAACATGTCAATAAATTCAGCAACTTGTGGTGACGGTGGGGAAAAATAACCACTGGTGACACAAAGGGGGCGAATATTGAGGTAAATGTACCTCACCTTTAGGTGAGAGACTGAAGCAACAATCCGTGGAAGTAAAGGATACAGCTGTTGACATATGACTAAATACATTAGTGGATTACCTAGGCAACCGTCAGAGGTAAATCCCTTTATATGCGGACTGGGCTTTAGGGAACAAGTGCACCTAAACAATGTGCACAACGAAATACGCTCAACAGCTTAAGGGAGCCACTGAGTTCAGGCTTTTCCTTTAATTTGTCATCTATGCGTGTACAGCAGTATATCTGACTGTAAAACATTTTAAAACGTATTTTTAACATCACCCAAAACTATCTTTATTTTATGTCATATTTATGGCTTTTATGAAAAGGTCTCTGAGTTTATCCTGCTTGATATTATTAAAATGATTCATTTTTTAAGCAAGGCCGCGACACAAAAACACGTCCACCACGTCTCGCCTATTATGCCACGGCTAACACTGTTAATTTCACTTCACTGCATCTGACTGACTGAATACAAACGCCTCACAATATGTTTGATTTGCTAGCTCAGCCTCAAAAACCCACCATTTCTCCTCACTGGCCAGAGCAAATGAGGCCTTTGTTCTGGTGGAAGAATACAAAACTGCATTTGTTTGACACCTTGGCGTCTCTCCCTCGCTCTGCCTCGGCCTCCTCGTTCTCCCTCCTACAGTTGCATGCAAGAGCGCTGCTGACTGCGCAGAGCTGCCCTTATATTTTTCATTCACACGCAGCGTGATAAAGAAGAACATTTCACAGACAGCTTTGGTGCCCAGTCAAAAGCATTTATCTTCCGTTCAAAGTTACTGCCAAGCTGCCTGGGGGCTGGGCAGGCGGCGATGGGTAGATTTATAAAGAGTGAAATGTGAAGCAGGCTTTGGTGAAGGGTCAGCGAAGGACGAGGTGTAGGTTGGAGTTCAGGACAAGGTCAAAAAACAAAGGAAAGGGGGAGACAGCGTAGATGTCACGAACATTTAGGAGTGAAGCTGATGGAGCTGGATGATTTAGATGTTTCCTTGCATAATTAACTGAGGTCATTCTTAGGAAGATTATTATTACAAGCTAAAGTAAATAACTCAGGTCCCACAATATTTCCTTTCCTCAGAACTAAATTGACAGATATGTTTCCACATGCAAAACTGCTTTTGGGAAGGGACGATAACATTTTTACATGGAAACAGTACGCCCGCTAATCTGTGCAGAATTTTCTGGAAATTTTCTCCCCGAGAACACCCTGAAACAAAGTGTAGGAAGGCAGTTTTGTTTTCAGGGAATGAGTAACGATGCCAGTAAAGGAGAAACATTCTTCTGTGTGCTTACGTAACACCACTACAGAGAGGCTGTTTTGGCCTTAAGCCTCTCACACACACACACAGATACACTCGGTCTCTCCTCTGTGCTGCTCCAATTGGCTGCAACGGGGCTGTAGTGGGGGCTGGAGCACAGAGACGGACAAGAAGTGGATCGGGAGGAGGGCAATCTTCACCGAGTCGGGAGCACTGGTCAGCCCACTTGTAAACACTGCTCTCAAACACCGGCAGCTTGGTGACTCATTGACGAAAGCAGACCTTGAAAAAAAAGCACACTATAACCAGTGCTCCTCTTTTCATCGATTCGTGCTAAACCCCCCTCACCACCACCACCACCACAATGCTTCCATATACTAAGAAGTACAGTAAGCTTATTCACCCTTTACTTCCTCCCACAACCTTTCATCACTTACAGAGAAAATGACTTAAGGGGAAGTTCGTGATTATTAAAGAGGACTCACTGCAATGTGGCTGGCAGTCCTCATTAATTAGCACCTGCTGTATACGGACATTTCTAACTCCCTGTCATTAACACATTGGCTCACTCTACAGCTTCTGATAGCTGCAGGAGTTGTTAAAAAAAGAGGGCAACTGTTTTCTCTCGTATGTATGACTCGAACATTTGCACTTTGTGTAGGTTTCTAATTTATTTCTATCTAATTATCTTATTAAAAAAAGTCTATTATGCTTGAGAACGTGAATCCCAAGTTAAGAAAACAGGTTAAAAGTGTAATTCTGTAACACTGCTGGTGAGTTTTCTTTCCATTTCCCTTAAAACCATCTGTGGGATGCCAAAAACCCTCAGGAAAATCCCTGATACGCATCTCAGTTTATTCCCCTGACACTCTTCCCATCCAAAGGAGTGCTCATCGGGCCAAAAACAGATCTTAGTTTGCTTTTCAGGAACAAATTTAGTGACCTTCTGGACAGTACTCCCCCCATGAGGACAAAGTCGTGCTTTCCTGTTGCGGGCACATAGATGGTGGGAATCACAAAGTCACTCAGGATGCAGTGATGCTCAACAACTCCAGAAGAAAAAGCCCCATTAATAATCTCCATAGGGAATCGGAGCCGTATTGTTGTAACCCTCCAAAGCAGAGTTAATAGGAGCTGTCTGCTGTTGTTGTGGAAATCCACTTACAGAATCTGTAATCTGTAATTTGACTAAAATATCGATATCTGACAGCGGCATATCAATAATTGCATTGCGAGAGGAAGCAATGCTGGCGTATTGATATTTTTCTCCACTTAAAGGTCGCATTTTCTCTCTGCTTCTATTCTTTTTGAACAGTAGGAAAAAGGCTGTACGTCATGCGAGAGGAAAAATAACGGGAGCGTTCATGCTTGCTGTCATCGCCTTCGTGAATGACAACAGTAACAGCCTTTTTGCCATTGTGGTGCAATTGGCGTGACCATGTTGGAGACACGATTTCACAATCGTGTTGGTCTTAACCGCCATTTCAGTGATATATCAGTACACAAAGTCACAGATGATATACACAGAGAGACGCTGCAACAGCTTGGAAAAAACATGAGACTTTCTGGAGAAAACTCCTTTGCTTCCTGTTTTGACTTTTTCCAGCATTGATGCTGAGGTTTGTTTGTTTTTTCTGAGCTCTGACACGACGACTGCACACCTCAAATGCCGGTGTCAAATAGTTGTGAGGCTGTGGAGACTTGTGGAGTGCACAAAAACCAATGCTGTGACCATAAACAAAGCTTTAGAGGGATCGCACTGAAAATGCATAGTAAAACAACCATTGCCGATTTTCTCAGACAATATTATGCATTAAAAAATATGACCAAAAGACATGCATTGTCTTAATTACCAATCCAATCTTACAAACAACCAATGCAGTGCAGAGTATATCAGAGTTGCATTATTAATATTATTTTTGCAAAGATGAATCTTTAAATGACCTGCTATGTAAAATTGGAAAAGCCCACATTCTGATGAATGTTTTCGTATAATCCTTGTGGACTGCTCGCTGTTTACCAAAAGCATTCATTCACTCTAGGCAACAACCACTCATGTCGTGAAAGTCAGTGCACTTTAGCTCTGCGCGTTTTGCCAGCAGCCCACGATAATGAAATCACTAGTTTTCTACTCAGCTGAGGGAAAAACAAGCGGGGTGTAAGAAAACGTCCACCCCTGACTCGGAGGCAGAACAGCTTCATGCTGCATGATCCACGTCTGTTTTGATTCAGTGTAATGAGGGCCATTTCATTTTCTAGCCCATTTTGGAGCCTGTCAAGGCTACAGCTGGAGGTGACGTTGTTGGGGTTGAGTGAAGGTCAGAGAGAGACACTACACCCAGCTGTTATTACGGCACGAGCGCTGTCAGAGCAGTTGTGGTCAGGGCTAAGCTCATGCAGTCATTGAAGTATGCATATTATCTTTTATTAATTTCCAAGGAGAATGGTAACTTGTCACTTTATTTTCCTTTCATACGGTTGTTGAATAAAGTCTTTCAAGGACCGTTCTTTAGAGAACATGCCCATCACGGTTCCCTTCTTTTATGCTACATTAATTATGAGCTGTGCTAACAGGAGATATAACTATTCATTCATTTACATCTACTGCTACAAGCATGCAAACCAGGAGAGAGCTCTATAGCCTAAGCTGAAAACTCTTGAACGTGACTTTGACTGCAGTTGTACACTTGGTTAAACCTTGTCTGAACTTTTTGCACTACGCCATGTGAAAAGTGGTTAAGTTTATTATCCCCAGAGGGGGCAGCCCTGCTTCGGCATGCTTCGGCCCCACCAAACACGATCGTGTAACAGTGACGCCCACGTGCTTGACGTCTCAGCGTTCTGAAGCCAGATATCACCGCCTGATGGGAGCAGTGTGACATACTGGGCGCACACCCCTCGTATAGCCTTACTGGAATTTACAGGCCCTTCTCAGAAAGCTGCGAGTGATGTCACATGATTCTGTAGCCATGTCTACAGCAACACAGCAGCAGCAGAATGTACTACAGCCAGAAAATAAGATTACGCCACTCGTTTTTGCACGTTTTTGTGCAGGGGTGTTTCCGGGGCTTTTTCAAACGGCTGTCCACGGGACGGAAATCATAATATTTGATTCGAAATAAACAGTGTAGAAAATTGGCTTTGAATATATTGGACATCACTGAAGATTGTTTTTGCATGGACTATTTGTTTTCCAAGTATTTAGTCTGTTAAAAATATATAAAGAAATATGCTTCAAGTATCTAAAATTAAAGCAAGCGTTATTCTTATCATCATATATAGGATATTATTGAATCATAACTACTGATTTAATAATGTGGACATTGGTTTATTGTTATGTATGTATTGTATAACTACAGCGTTGATATAAAATGGTACATTAAGTACAATCTTTATATTCAAAATAACCCACACTCTGAGGGGTGGCCATCACCCCAGTAGACTCGCCTCAGATATTGTTGCTATGCAGCAACATCAGACGTGTCAGGTGACACAATACAGCACATGCGTTTCTTTAATAACCCACAAATCTACAAAGTAACTCATTGCATTCCAATTCAAGCCCTGGGGAAAGGTTCTATGCACAAATTGTACAAATTGTTATCAGTTTTTGTACAGTGGAGGCAAAATAGCTTGAGTCTGAAAGCTTTTAAACGGCACATTTTCCTGCAAACGATAGAGATCTGCTCCCTTGATTAATGAGCACATCACTGATGCTTTAATGGATTATCTACTTCACAAGGGGTGTCAAACATCATCTGATTATCTTTGAGGAAACAGTAGTTCCTCTTATTGAGTTCTAGTGTAACAGAGTCTGGTCAAACATAGGTCGGTCTGAGTCTCAGCAGACTTCCTGGCTTCTTTTCCGGCAACTTGCTGAACTGTCAGCGGCTTCAACAAAGTCAAGAGTTCAATGGTCAGCACAAAGCAGGCTTACTGTCATTAAGCCACAGCCACACACGCCCAGTTGCCCTCCGGTCACATGGATGAAGTTGATGACAACAAGTGCAAAGACCGAGTCTTAAGAAGCATTTCATTTGGGTGATAAGCACCACTGACTAGTGGCTAGAGCTACTTCGCAATGAAGTGGCACACATTTCAAAATGAATGATAAAATATAGTAATTACCAATAATAACCTTCCTGCATCTGCTAAAAGCAATGATGAAGTAAAAAAAGGACTGAAGTAGGTAAAGCAAAGACACACGATCTGTCAAAACAAACCCAAAGTTGGGTGTAAAACCTCATTAAAATTAAGATTAAGACTATTTTTTGTGTGTATCTTAATGGTTTAGCACTACAAGACTGTATATGTGTAGGCATGGATATAAGGGAGCGCATTCAGACCTAGGTAACAAAGCTGTGCTCATGTTGCAGCTTGTCATAACATACATATTCCTCACAGTTAACAGAGCCACTAGTTTTAGCTCCCAACAGAAGGTATCAACAACAGATTGGAAATGATTATTCATATAAAGAGCAGATTACCTGAGAGGCCTTTTGATCAAAATGATACAACTTTTTTTCTCCCCTGCACCTCAGAAAGCTGATCCCGTGAGAAACCTCCTCGTCAGGTGTTGTTTTCCAAATACAAGCCCGTCGCTAAAATTGTGGAACTTCTGAAGCTGAATAAAGCTAAGAAAACATCAGCTAATGGAGTTGGAGGGGGGGGGTTTATTTATTTTTCTTCACGCCGTGTCATTACACTTGACCAGGCAGATGAAAGCGAGGATAGCTGTCACGACTTTACCATTATTTATTCCACCCCCTTTCTTTGTTGGCACAACTGCGACTACTCACTCTCGCATCTAGTCATCCCCAGCGGTGCAAATTCACTTCTTCCCACTTTCAGGTGAAAGCCAGAGACCGATACCTTTCGCATTTGTCGAGATGAAACAATGGAAACGAGAAGAGAACTCACCACAAACGTATAGGCTTGGATCGGTGACAACCCTAGGGAGGCATTGGGTTTTGATGTAGCATTTCCACTGGCATTTCTCAGTCGTTTCATTTGGGTATGGAAAAAAAAAAAGACTTGCGCTCGTGAAAAGTAAAACAGCGGGAGGGGAAAAAACACGTTTTAGTGGATTTCAGTTGTTTCGCTTCGCATCTATCAACTTTTCGGACGAGGCTGGATCTGAAAGGGGGCCGACCGTTACAGGCATTACTACTGCTGGAGTGCTGCTGAGCTCTACACTGTGTACACACGTGACCCTCCCCCACCGTCTCCTCACTCCGCTCCCCGCTGCTGCTGCTGCCGCTCCATGGTCGCGAGGCCCGAGTGGCCGTTCTGTGCTCTGATTGGATGGAGGACAGGGAGGTGGGGCGCGAGGGACACCCCCCCCCCCACACACACACAAACTCGTGTTTTCATCACTTTAGAGGACATTACTTTGATTTATGTTTGTTTCCTCGAGTCCTGTCTTAACGTTCAACTTAGTCCAAACCTTATTCAAACCTCGATCTAAGCCTTCATACTAAAATCAATTACGAACGTTTGGTGGACTTAATTTTTTATACCCTCCAAAAAGGAGTCCAATGAATCTCCAAGACATCATGGTGTAAAATATACACAGTAATTCATCAGAAGAATGGCGTAATACACAGCCTGATTTGTTATGGACTTCTCTGTGAATGGCGAAATCTCAGAACATTCATCATGAATCAACAGAACATTTTTGTAGCAGTCTGTCCCCCAATTTTGTTTTGCTTAACTCCAACCAGAAACTTAACCCTTTTTTGCAATGCTTAACCATCCAATCAACCTAATCCTACCTAAACCTATTCCCAACATAACTAGTTGTCCCTAACTTACCTAACCTCTACCTTAACTTACTTACCTGCTCAAAACAACATGAAAAAAATATACAGGTTTTGTCACAGGACAGACAAAGTGCTTTTGTGATGATGCACGCACATAATAGGCATGCATTCCTCCTCCTCTACATTCCACACATTAGTTTGTAACAGGATCATTGGGCGGCATTATTTTTAGATTAGTTTTTGGAGTGAAAGACAAAATAGCTACCAATGTTATGTTTTTCTGAGATGTAGTATCCTGTCTGAGTAAAGTATTTTTGAACTTTAAATGCATGGGTCTGTTACTTAAGCTGTATTTTCCAGTTTGGTTTATTGTGTCACTACAATCTAAAACAATCCAGCTCTTTGCTTTAAAAGATGTGTTTTTTTTAAAGGCCAAAGGACCCCTAACCATAACCTAATTTAATGTTGGGTTCAGACAACCCAGTGATGGTAAGTCGATTGGTCTGGGATCAGTGTATAATCTGTCAAAGACATCAGGTTGTGAAAGAATAGGGCAAAAGCTGAGTTTGTATTGCTGAAACTCTGGGGCACAAAGAAAGTTTCCAAACCTCCTTTCCAACTAAATGTTGCAAGTTGCATGACTTGCTTTACTCTTAAACTCTTATTGTGATTCAAAAGCTTTGACATGCAACATTTTTAGGCGCTCTTGCTCAATTCATTTCAATCAGAACTGATCAGAAATTTGAATTTGGCTTTCAACCCATTACTGACCTTCATAACACCTGCAAAGTTCAAAGTAGCTTTGGTGTTTCTCCAGCTGATTAAACAGTAACTGTTGAGAGCAACACCAGAAACAATTGAAGTCTTGATAGAGGTGAAGACAGATGCCTGTATATACAATTTCTGTTGTGGCTTTGTATGATTCCTGAGAAAAATATTGTGTTTTAATGCATTTTGACACATTTTTATAAACTAAAGAGAAAATTAAATGAGAAAGTAATGATAACGTTCCGTTTCTGTTTTCTTTAATGAAGATGAAATGCAATGCTCCCGTCTCTCAGAAAGAAAGAAAACAAAGGTTACATTCATAACCCCAAACGTAGCGTACTGGTGGATTTCTACTTTGTTACACGCACGAGGAAGAAATTGGAATATAACAAAGCTTGTAATTAGCTTGAGGAAACATTACAATAAATGCAGTACAATAAAAATCGTTTGCATTGTCCTGCTGAATGGACTCTGAAAAAGCAGCGGGAGTTTGGTTAAGGAGCTTAAGCATTATAATGCAAATTGTTTACAGTTTAAAGCAGAAATCCGGATTATGAGACATGTCAGTAACATAAAAAGTAACACTATAGGATTATTGCAACTAATAGCTCATTTTGCCAAACATTGTTACAAGATAATAGGCCAAGTTAGAAACTCGTTTATTTAAAAGCAATGGTGTTTCAAGAAGAAATATGCAATTATTGGGATATCATCATTTTATAGCTGAACTGTAGCTCAGTGATCTTAAGTATTTAAATTACCCTACAACAAAAACCTTTTTGCCCATACAGGAGTCATACATAGAGTGTGAATTTACTGCTTACCTGAGGGAAGGAGGAATACAGTAACAAAGTAAAACACAGCATTCAAGGACATAAAACATATACTTCATTAATATCTAAGAGAAGTAGAAGTACAGTACCTGTGCTTTTTGTGCTTCGTCGTGTCTCAGTTAGTATTCCTGCCCTTTAAGAGTGCTGAACATTAGTCTCTTGTTCCACTTTCAAAGAAACAAAGTAGCTACATCGGCATAATTTCTGGTGGTTACTTACAGCCAGTCAAAGATACTGAGAACTGTGATGTTCAAGAACATTAAGTTTAATCAGATAAGTAGTCATAATACAGGAAACTGTATGCTACACTATTTCCTTTGTTATCATTGACTCTGTCAGCTAATAAGAACTGAAAACTCTGTGCTATACATGCAAAAGTGTGTTAGTTTATTAGTCAGTGTTACAAAAGGCTTGGACCAAGCAGAAAAATGTCAACAATAGTACAACTATCTAGCAACATAAAGTCATCACGAAAAAGAGTCTAACCTTTACAAAACAGCAGCAGTTATAGTTCAGTTTCACAACTAGATTGAAAGTGGCCACTCTGTAAATTAAGTATAACTTCAATCCCCAGACTTCTTGTAAAGTGTTTATTTTCCTTGTTCCTGCTTGTCTCAGTCTTTTATCATTGCTTTTCAGCTAATTGAGGTGCTGCAGTAGAACAGCACACACTCGCTGCACTTCTTGTGAAAGCATTGCCCTGGAGACAGAGATGTTGTTCCAGTGATTACACCGTTGACTGTGTTCCTTTGTCCGGTAAGACATTCAGAATTTGTCACATTGTCCTTGGAACACAAAGTGCTCATTCATGCAACCACCCCCTCTGCTTGCTTCTGAAAAAAACTGATCAAATTCATGAACGATTGGTTTTCTTTACAATCAGTGAATTTCAGTATTACGTTAATCTCACAGCCCGCTGTCTCGCAGATTGACAGTCTGTTTTATGTCATGAAATTGCATTCAATTGTATAAATCATAAAAACAAAGTCCTTAAGGGGTGTTTTTAAGGCCACTGAGGCGAACTTTAAGTAAGGAACAATTAAAAGCAGGGGCACGTTCAACCCCACAGGTATTCATTGAATCATATACTTAAATGACTGATCATTAAAAAGCAAAAAAACAAACAAATCCCCCACATTTCCTTTAATACACTGAGATCTAGAAAACAGATACCTGCTACTAGGAAACCAGTTTTATTTATTTAACTACCACTGTCCATGCTACAGTATTGTTTGGCCTATTTGTGTGTTTCTTGATCACACTGGAAGGGGGAAATGTGTGGTAGGTGTTATTTATGTGCTAATATTAGGTCGCTTTAACATGTTGCTAGATGCTTGCTAGGCAGTTATAATGAAACTTTTATCACCATAAATGAGAAGCAACCAGGTATTTTAAAACTAGAATGCTTTTATAAGATGTGATGGGTGCAAAAAGGTCAAAATAATTTTAGCCTGTTGCTAGAATGTTGGCAGGCAATGTGATCGCATCATAATGCATCAATCAATATCAATTCAGCTTTTGTGGCTATAAATTTGATGTCACTGTTGCAAAATAAAAATGATCTGATGCATCTGTAACATTTTACAAGTGTATAAATGTTTTTTTAAAAATGGGTCATTTTAGCCAGGTAAGGTTTGGTTGCTTAACCTATGGTGTTAAGCAGAGGAGTTTGCAGATAAAGAAACAAACAGAATGAGATTTTATGTATTATACTTACCATTTTGTCATGTAAACTTGGGTCTGGCTATCCAGGTTGGATGAACAATTCTGACAGCTTAGATATTTCAGGTTCACCTATGCTGCACATCTGTTGTAGCTAATCAAGACACAATCTCTTGTCAAAAATTTATTTTAAACTATCACATACCCTGGTTGAATGTTCTCCGTCATCCATATCTGCATCACAACATAATTTCGCAAACTAATTTCTAAAGTTTTGGGACTCCAGCAAACTACAATGAGAAACATTATCAACAAATGGCGAAAACATGGAACAGTGATGAACCTTCCCAGGAGTGGCCGGCTGACCAAAATTACCCCAAAAGTGCAGCGATGACTCATCCAAGAGGTCACAAAAAACCCCAGAACAACACCCAAAGAACTGCAGGCCTCCCTTGCCTCAGTTAAGGTCAGAGTTCATTATTCAACAATAAGAAGAAGAGAAGAATAAAGAGACTGTGAAAAAATGCCACCCATGGGAGAGTTCAAGGAGAAAACAATTGCTGACCAAAAAGTACACAAAGGCTTGTCTCACATTTGCCAAAAAACAGCTTGATGATCCCCAAGACATAACATATTCTGGGAATTTATTCTGTGGAATGATGAGACTAAAGCGGAACCTTTTGGAAGGTTTGAGTCCTGTTACATGTGACGTGAAACAAACGCAGCATTTCAGGAAAGAAACATTGTACCAACAGTAAAATATGGTGGTAGTGTGATGGTCTGGGGCTGCTTTGCTACCTGGGGACCTGGAAAAAATGGAAATGGAACTGTGAATTCTGCTGTCTACCAAAACATCCTGAAGGAGAATGTCTAGCCATTTGTTCGTGACCATAAGTTGAAGTGCACTGGAGTTCTGCAGCAGGACAATTATCCAAACCAAACCAGCAAGTCAACCTCTGAATGGCTTAAGAAAAACAAAACAAAGACTTTGGAGTGGCCTAGTTAAAGTCCTGATCTGAATCGGATTGAGATGCTTTGGCATGACCTTAAAAAGGCGGTTCATGCTCGAAAACTCTCCAGTGTGGCTAAATTACAACAGTTCTGCAAAGATGAGTAGGCCAAAATTCCTCCACAGTGCAGCAAAAGACTCATTGCCAGTTATCGCAAACACTTGATTTCACTTGTTGCTGCTAAGAGTGGCCCAACCGGTTACTAGGTTTAGGGGGCAATCCCTTTTTCACACAGGAAATAGGTTTGGATTTTTTCCCCCTAATAACAAACACCTGCATTTTGTGTTTACTTATGTTATCTTTGTCTAGTATTTGAATTTGTTTGATGATCTGAAACATTTAAATGTGACAAACATATGACCAAATAGGAAATCAGGAAGAGGCAGACACTTTTACATACCACTGTTACTCTAACCAAGAATTTAAACCTTGAATTTACACCTCATATTCCCCGTGTTTATATCAGTTAAAGATCAGAGGTATAGTCTAACACCTTTTCATTTTTAGATTAATGGGCATCATCAGAATAAAGTGAATTCTTTTAAAGTCTTAATGGCAGGTTTAAACAAGGAAAACGTGCTGACGTGTATTTGTTTGCGTGGCAGTGCATGTGATGCTGGCATTTACTCCAGCAGGGAGAAAGTGAGTGTTAGGGGCACAGTGTGTCATGAGTCTGAGGACTAAACACAGTTTATCCCTAATCACGCTAAAAAAAAAAAAATCTGTTCTTCTTGGAAGCCTCAATCCACTGTAAGGTTCTGGACTGAATTTACTTTCCCCTAAATATGTTAGGCTGCATGACGACATAGGGGTTGTTTACAAATGCTCATCTACACTCAGCTTCATTCAGCCCTGGATGCATCTGTTTGCACAGTCACTTTGGCACCAGATGGTCTCAGACACGTAATGTGAGTCTAATGATAATGAAAAAACACAGTGTCTGTGGACACTCTGAAAGTATGAAGCATTTCAGCAGATTTTAGTCTTACTTTGTGTCCTTTTACACAGAACAATTGCCTAAATAATCAATGATTAGGTTGCTCAAAGAAATTTGAGATATTTCACAGGAGCAGACACAGCTAAATACTTATTTGACTTACAAAAATATTTATGTGAGAAACTGCCTCCTCACAAACACATTGAGGCAAACTGCATAGCACTATGTTGTGCACACTCCTTTTAAGCTCAGAGGCCTGGGAGTGCACATTAAGCTCATTAAGTCTGTGGCGGAGATTATGGTTTACTGCAGACCAGGCAGAGCTGTCCAGCAGCTTGGACATCTCCTCATTTTTAAAGGCCAGGGGAAAGAGTGGAGGAGCTCTTTTTATTCACTATTGACACTTCCGTTTCAGACAAAGGGCTAACCGTATTGTATTACATACAATTAGAGAGCGAGAAAATAGAAACACGCTCTTACTTCCTAATAGAGGAAAAGTATAATATGGTCGCACACAACATACCACCAAGAACAAACTAGAGCAAAGCTTTGCATAATATTTACATTTACTGGCAGAGGACAGAGCAAGCTCTCATCATAAAACATGACAAGTTCATAATTTAAACAACAGTATTTTCTGTGCAGCTTGTTTTTGTTTTGCAACACACTGAGGTCTGTTATCTTGTCAGACAGTTTCCTGGAAAAAGACTTTTAATATGGTAATATGCATTTGTGTCAACAGTTTTTACTAATAGAAGCGTTGCCTGTGTTTCTGTGTATGTGTGTGTCTGTGTGCCAGGGTGTTCTTACTAGAAATATGAATGTAAATACAGTATTAAAATATTTAATGGTGGACCAGGTATAGATGAATACATATAACCAATGGTGTTTCTCGAAAGGAAGGAATCCCAATGGAGAATGGATTAATATGACAAGACATAAGCTTATCCCTTTAAGCTGGTGTCTGCGTGTGTTTCCCTGCTGGGACAAATTATGCTTTGGAAAGATTTTTGCTGTCACTTTTTGGTACTCCCTTCCCATCTGTTTGTGTCATCCATTTTTCTCCAAAGATTCATTAACATTTGGGCTTTGTGAGCCAAATAATGTCACGAGCAGCAGTGATATTTTTGTTGTCCTGGCTCATCCTCATATTTATGCTGAAATGAGCAGTATGCCTTGGAGGGAGATGGCAAATAGCACATCTGTCAGTCTGAAGAAACATCTTACTCTAATCAGTGCTGATAAAGGTATAATGGCCATAACAGAACACTTTGAGAAGAAGTCAGGCACTATAATTTATGTACAGTCCCGTAAAGTGTGTGTACATGTACTTAAATGACTGAGCACACATGCATCATGACTGATTTCGGTGTAGAACATGAATATTTTAAAGACATGTAGCTCATATGTATAACAGTACAACACTGTCTCTAAGTTTATACTCATTATATTATGTACAATTGTGCTGTGAAAGCCTTAATAAATTGTAGTTCCGGGTTTCTTATTGGGATCCATTTGTTTGTTTTTATGTCTTCACACTTCCCTCACCATATTCTTACCATATATAACTGTTGTGTAGTCAATAACCAGCTATTAATTAGACTAACTAGTTATACCAGTAATTAGCTGACTAATTAATTAAGGCTAATACATCTGATGTTCCTTTTTGTCCAATAAAAGCTGTTTCCAGAATTGGCGCAATATATTTGTTCCCTCTCACGCCATAGAAAAACTGTATTTGTGCTAAACATGACCATGACCCACTATGTGCGACTTTTCACATGCAGTGAGTCATATTTTATAACAGGAAAGACGTAATTGTCTGATAGGGAGCTGAACACTTTGCAATCGGCAGCAGAAAAAAAACAATTATGTGCTATTCCTGTGCTGCCCATGTTCCCAGCATCTGCAATAAAAAAGAAATAATCAACCTTGTGTGCGTACTTTCAGCACCTGTGTAATATCACTAGGTCACCCAACGGTTCACGTTAATAACGGCAGGACCAGAGATACACATTAGCATGGTGTGCTATACTGCGGCCTTGTGCCACATGCAAATTTGATGTATTTATATCCAAACCATCAAGTTTACACATGTAAGTAGCTACTTTCAGCACAGGAATATCAACCCACATAACATATGTATGTGAGTACATAGTTGCAGCATAGTTGCTCCGAGAGTTTTTAGGAAGATATAATAACTCACCAGGAAATCTCATAATTAAACCTATAAAATAAAGTGATTGTCTCCATGCATTTGGAGATATTCCTCATGTAAAATGAATCATGTATAATGTAGGGAGACATTATTACATATATATATCAACATACTGTCCATCCATTTATTTTTCAATTCAGCAGTCATATTAACTATTTAATTTGGTTTAATTCAGGATGATTATAATCAAAGTCAGATAGCTGTTTCTCGGAATGGAACAGGGAGGCATCAATGAAATGAGGAGCTAAGGTGGAGGTGGGTTGCTCAGTGGCTTGCAGCATGCAGGCTGAAAAAGCTTAAACAGCATGCCCTGTTCTAGATTAGTCAATCAGCTGCATAGAAGATTATCAGCTGATCGGTCAGCTGATACAGGCTGGCACACAGAGAGCTGATCTGCTGGGATTGGAGCTTAGCTTGACATTTTTGCTTACTCGAACCGATACAATTGTCAATTCTTAATTTGTTGTGCTTGAGGAAATGCAAAACTGCATAACAAAGAGATTCAAATTCAAGACTGTGTTTGCATATATTTCAATAAGGAAAGAGTTAATCTGACTGACTTTAACTCTAGATACAAAATCAAGAATAGATATACGATGTGTTGCTCACAGTTACATAGCAAGTACAAAGACAATCAAACAATGCCCAATATTTTATCATCAGTTGAGGCAACAATTTTTTTGGGCAGTTTCATATAGTCTAATAATTCTTTCTTTGCACATTTTCTTGAACTGAAAGATATTTACACAGCCTCTTAAGACATTCTTCAGGGAATTTCACAATTCAACTGCTGAGGTGCACATCTGCTTTGAAGCAATGAAAGGAAACCGTTAAATGCAATTTCCTTCTTTGGTTTGTTTTTTTTCCACATTTTCCGTTGATACTCGGCTTTTTGAGCTATGTAAATAAACAAATACTGATTGCTTGTAATCTGATACACACTTGACTTAGTTTTAAACAGAAATACTTTTTATACCTTTGTTTTAAATGTGCTGTTGTAGTGAAATTGCACAGTACATGGCTGCATGGCCTAACATTCCTGGAGTAACTAAATAGGACTGATGTTTTGGGACTGGCCGTATTCGAGAAGAAGCTACAGAGTAACCGAGGAGGTGCTCGAGCTCAGGGAGGAAAACAGACAGCTGCTTCCATACACTGCTCTCCTGTTACCTTGTCCCAGTGACAGAATGAGTACTGACCTCAGATCAACCTTGTAATCTATCCTTTTCAATAACATCCACCTCAGCTGTATGCTTTAGCGGTAGTTTTATGGCACGTTCCTTGAATTTTCCTTGTATCTCATGGGAAATTTAATTGTTGCCTTTTGTCACAGTATAGCAGTTCAAATGAGGCCAGCTTGTGTGAGGCTTTTAGTGGTAATAAAATCCAGAAGATTTGGGTGACCTCCATGAGGAATGTGAGTGATTAAATAGGTCTTGATTATGTACTTTCTCTTGCTGGCAGATTCATTATTGCACAAGCTTTTGCTGCGCAGCACATTTAAATGTCCCCTCGATATGTACTCATTATGTTTTCGATTCACTTCTTTTGGTGTAATGTGGATGACCAGCCATGTTTTGGATTGCTTATAGGTTATTAGTGGTACTTAAGCATCTCCCTGGTGGTGCTGTTTGGCACCAGCATAAAAGACCTATTTACAACTTGCCAGATTAACTTGCATTAAGGTCATACTGAGAAAACAATACAAAAACGGATGGATGAACACACACACAAAAAAGATGTGTCAAACAGGTATTGCTGAGATATTCTGAAAATATGGGCAAAACTATAGCGATAAGGAAATTTAAATGGATAACTCTGAAACTGCAAGTCAGAATCAATTCTTAGAATAATAATAATCAAACCAATAATGTCATTAGTGTGTGCATGCAATATGCTTGGGTTATGTCATATTGAAGTGCAAGTCGTTTTCAGATGTTTGTTTTTATTAGAGCTGCTGAGTCTGGGGAGGCCATGCAAATCCTCTTGCACCTAATCTAGTTAAGAATTTATTGGGTTTAAACACTTTAATTGTGCAACAGCCTTGTTTTCAACAGCTTTTTGTTGCTTATTTAAGGAAAATAACATTTAGGAATGCACTACAGTGTCTTCAATGAAGTAATTAGCTGAATTTGAGAGAATAATTAGAATTGGGTAAACAATAATTTACATAGCTAAGTTGCTTAATGGTTTGATGTGACTCTACCTATGACCATATGCCTTCGAAACAGGGAAAAATCAACTGAAAGCCTTTTTAGACCTATGTGTGAGTTTTATCCTTGGTTTCATCATATGACAAAGAGGATCAAAAATGGGATTCAGTGAAGGAGACCAGGACGTGTGCCTCTTGGGCTCCCCTGCTCTGATGTGGCCGTAAGCCAAGATTATTGCACTGTTTGGTTCCACCAGATGTAGCAGCACAACTGGATGGGCACTGTCTGGCGCTGATGAGCAGATCTAAGAGGGATTAGTGAGCTGTTGAACACTGGGAGGCTGTCCACACACAGCTGTGTATTTTTGTGTTTCATAATGCTCTGGCCTCTGGTCTGTCTCTGGCTTTGGTTCCAACCCTGAACCACTTCTCCCTCCCGCTGACCTCACAGTTCAGGGAACTCTCGGACTGCAGACAGCAGGAACTCCTAAATTTCTGGAACAGCATGAAAGCTTTTAGAGAAACAAGACTCTCCCTGAGGTATTGTGGGAGAGAAGTGCTCAGACAAACACCATCATCTGACAGCGTTGTCTCTTTTTTTTTTTAATGGCCACAACTGCTAGAAATTTATATAGTGTTGTGTAAAAACATTTCATGCATTTAAAATGAAAAATATTCAGAATGCAGTATCTTGGGGAGACATGTAAACAGCATTTAGGATAATGCAATGCTTGCATTAAGAAGCACATTACTGTTCCTAAATTCAGTAATCACATCAGAGTTAGGAATCAAACTATTAAGTAACTTGAGTTATGTAAGTTCTGCATTAGCACATCCATCTGCCCATTAGCTGCCTTATGGGTGAAGGGGGGGGGGGGGGGGAAGCAAACGGGCTTATTCATACACACTTTTACTGACTGGTGAGTGGTTGCTGGCTGTTACCAGGTGAAATTGGTAACAAAGAAGGTGGCATACCAAAAGTGTCTTTGTAATTTCTTTGGTTAGTAGCAGATCGCAGCAGTCCTCCATTGCACACATGAAAAATATCGATTTGTCTGCAAATAATTGCCATGTTTGCAGGATGAAGACTGTTTGCCTTCAAATTCCTTCATTTGCCTTCAAAAGCTCCTACTTTTGAAACTATGTGGTTAGAGCATTAAGGAAGACCTTTTGCAAAGAGTTTCCATTCGGCAAGTAGTTGGCAAGTGTTTGCAGA
Organism: Haplochromis burtoni; assembly: GCF_018398535.1. Classification (NCBI taxonomy): domain Eukaryota; kingdom Metazoa; phylum Chordata; class Actinopteri; order Cichliformes; family Cichlidae; genus Haplochromis; species Haplochromis burtoni. The sequence continues at coordinate 2,758,957 of NW_024582382.1, read as the reverse complement.
CAAATAGGGGTTCTGCAAACTGGGATGTCACCTAGCAGCTGCTGCCAATCCACCCGCCAATCAGTCAGTTTTCCAAGTGACCAGTGGTTGCCAACTGATACCCTTGCTGGTAGTCTTAGGAAAAAAAGGGTGACTTTATATCCTTTTGGCTGCTATAGTCATATTTCACCTCCCTGTAGCAGCCCCTGTTAGCTGACATCTTTTATTTTCAGAAAATGATCCCCGTAGAAAAAAAAGAGTCAGATGATAAATGTCTTTGGGGAAAAAAAACAGCTACAACGCACTGATGTGGAAAAATATATTAAACACAGTTTTACATTTATCATGGGCTTTGGAGACCACCATTTTCCAAATAAGTTGTGTCATGACACAAAAAAGAAACATTGGTTTCACTTTTGGAGATAAAAACTGTGTTCTTACATTTGTGGTATGTGAAACGGAAAAACTGGGTGTGTTTAAGAGTTTTTGGAAGACACAACCTGACCTTACCAGCCCTAGAAACAATATCCAGGAGAAACACTGGTTCAAAGGTGTCTGATCCACAGTTTGTGTTGTTGACACAGGCTGTATTCCTGCATTGTTTCTCAAAGACTTTCCCTATAAATTGGAAAGTGGAGTGGTCAGGAGAAAATGCTGTCCTTCTAAGCTTTTTCTAGAAGGCTTCGGTCTGCACACAACATTGCTAACAATTTTTTGGATTCAGTGTGTCTCTCCTCTCACTCTCTGTGTGTGTCTGTGTGTTTGATGTTGTGGTTTGGCTGTCCTCTAAAGTGTTCATTTCAGAGTGGTTACTCTGGGCCTCATTTTGACTCACTGGCTGTCTGCCTACACCCTGTGGTCTACCATCCACTACAACAACTGCCTGCTTTGTGTGTGTGTGTGTGTGTGTGTGTGTGTATATACACAGTATTTCTTCTTGTGCACCACTACTGTAAATTTCACAATAAACTGTCACTCCTATATGCTGTATGTACTTGCTGCAAAACACACTTATTCAGCCAGCAGAGGAGGTGAACCATAAAGAAGAGCCCCTGGCTGTCAGCCAAGCACCCAACAACCAATCCCAAGTCAGCTGATGTTTTTCCAGCTCTGCTCATCATTTAGTTGCAGTGTATTGCAGTCATCTCATAATCCTATTATTGGGAGGATGAGGAGTGTACATAGAACATGCTCATTACTTTTTAATGATATCCATCATCTTTAATCACGGTCAGACTCGGAGCAGACTGCTCATTTAGGTGCAGAGCCTATTCTCTCTTGTTAACTCTCTCAGGCTCAAATTCAACTTTGTGTTGCTAATGCACAACCAAGTCCTGCAGTGGTACTTCTGAGTAAAAACAACCTCATAAAATATGTATGTGGGGTAACCAGGTTGTTCGTTTTTAACTGTTGCAAATCGGCAACGCCTGCCTCGAGAGGGTTAAGAGTGCTCTTCGTTTAGTTTTTCAGGAAACTAACTTTAGTCACACTTCCTTAGTTCCTTAAACAGCAGACATACCATTCCAAATCTATTCTTAAATAGAAGCAGAAACAGAAAGACTTTGACTTATAGGAAATGATGACTCGTGCTAAGAACAGCTTGTTTATTCGTTACTAAATGCAAACTTTGTAACTGTGGAAGAAATGGTAACGTTATCCAATATATCATTATTTATGCTAACATGAACTGCCTGCAGAGTGGGTTGTTGTCTTGTATGACTTCATGATGTGGTTAACTCATGTTCTTATTTTTCAAATATTTGTGTTAGACAGCTGTACACAGTGAGATGAACAAAACCTTTGTTTGTTTATAAACACTTAAAAGCTAAGTAATTTATATATATAGGATGATATACACATAAATATATTTATTCAATGTCTTTGCAAGCTGCATAGTCAAGGCACGTAGAAATCCGTTCAGTTTTAAAGACAAAAAACCCCCCAACCTTTAAAATGGGTTTGCTGTCTATGCAGAATACTGTAATGTTGATATGGCTGGTGATTATTACGAAAAAAATGTATGCCTTAACCAGACTTTTAAGAGACATAGTTCATGCACTGATTTCTTACAATTTAAGTGACAAAATTCTGTCACAAATGCAAAATGTGGTAACTGTTAATTATGTAGTCAAAGGAGCTTGCAAAGAAATGTTAATTATGTACGGAATATGTGCCTTTCTAAAGAAACAAGGCAAATATTCCACACAGCCATAACATTAAGGCCTGAATGTCTCTTAACTTTTTTAAATTCAATGATAAAAAGACTGAGGGGATGGTTTTTGATAGCCCCACTGATTCTTTATTTGGAAGAGAGAAAAAGTGATCAGGATCTTGTCCAATCGAGGACCTCTGTGTTTATGACTTTTGATCGGCACGAGGAGTTTGTCTCTGCTGCTTGGCTGTATGAGCTTTTGGCTGTGAATCAGGGCAGCCTCTCTGAGTGTGAAGAATTGAATTGGTGTGGGTATTTGTACAAGGGACTGGATGATGGCAGGGGAGGAAATGCTAATGATCTTTATGGGGCAATAAACAATAAACTTTGCTGTGATTTAGTTCCACTGAGTGAGTGTCAGGGGAAGAACGACGTCAAAAGGCATTTTGGAGTTTTAGTGAAGCAGAGATGACAAAACACAGAAGTTGAAAAGCTCTTTGCCAGGACATGCTGTTGACTCTAGATCATTTCTGTTCTTCCAAGCATCATATTTCGCAACACCTCCTGTCTAAAAATAGTTTCCCAACTTCCCAACTTTCAATCTATGAATGGCTTACTAACATTGATGTGTCACCTTTCGACTACATCTGTGTAGTCTGGTAATCTGCTGATTGGTCACTAGGCCTGTGCCACTAATGGCGGCATAAGTCTTATGCCGCCATTAGTGGTGAAGAGATACAACTGATTTTGAACTTCTTCAAAAACATAGTCTCTTAACTTTTTAAAATTCAATGATAAAAAGACTGAGGGGATGGTTTTTGATAGCCCCACTGATTCTTTTATTTGCTTTTAAAGCTCTCCATGGCCTAGCCCCATCTTATCTCTCTGATCTGCTGCAGCCTTATATACCCACCTGCTCTCTCAGGTCAGCTGATCAGCTGCTCCTGAATGCACCAGGCTGAATCAGGGCAGCCTCTCTGAGTGTGAAGAATTGAATTGGTGTGGGTATTTGTACAAGGGACTGGATGATGGCAGGGGAGGAAATGCTAATGATCTTTATGGGGCAATAAACAATAAACTTTGCTGTGATTTAGTTCCACTGAGTGAGTGTCAGGGGAAGAACGACGTCAAAAGGCATTTTGGAGTTTTAGTGAAGCAGAGATGACAAAACACAGAAGTTGAAAAGCTCTTTGCCAGGACATGCTGTTGACTCTAGATCATTTCTGTTCTTCCAAGCATCATATTTTGCAACACCTCCTGTCTTAAAATAGTTTCCCAACTTCCAACTTCTTTCAATCTATGAATGACTTACTAACGTTGATGTGTCACCTTTCGACTACATCTGTGTGTGTGTCATTTGTTGTAACATTATTGATCATTCTGGTATATCCCAGTTATTGACCTCTGGTTTACTATTTAATAAGGTAAGGGAAGACTAGTAGGACACTTCACAGTATGCACACTCCTTGGTGCCACTTCTACGAGGCCTCAGTAACACAGGCCTAGAGACCAGTGGGTGACTGCTTGTCATCCACCAGATGCTAGGAAAATAGGTTATTCGTGCACACTCACCAATTGCTTGCCAAGTAGTAAACAAATGGTGAAAAGTGTGACAAAAAACCCCAAGAAACAGTTTGCCTTCAGAGTAAATGTGCCTTTTGAAACTTGTTGGTTTCATTGGCAAGACACCAATGTTAGTTGGTGAGTGTTTTTACTTACTCTTCCATGCAAGTTAAGGCCACCACTGGTAATCTGCTGATTGGTCACTAGGCCTGTGCCACTAATGGTGGCATAAGTCTTATGCCTCTTATGTCACCATTAGTGGTGAAGAGATACAACTGATTTTGAACTTCTTCAAAAACATAGTACTAACTTTCTTGCTGATGCACCACCAATGGCTTTATGGTCAAATTATAAGTACTACTAAAACATAATATTTAAACAACAGTCACTTCCTGGGCTGGAACTTGCTTCTTCTTTGCACAATTAGTTCCTTTGGAAAGAATTGGTTCTAGTTCATACATTAGCTTTAAAGCCTCTTCAGTAGCTTAGGCGATTGTGCTACAACTGTTGTATAGTGTTGGAAAATGTTAGTGTTAATTTGCAAACTGCATAAATAAGTCAAATAAAGTTTAAGAGCTGTGAGAAATACCTTTTCCCAAAGAAGAATGATTTACTGCCTGAAATAAAAAAGCTTTACTTCCTGGAGCCAGTTAGCTTAACATACATACCATAGCAGTCACTTTTTTTGTACAAATTAAACAAACAAGACGTGACCTGTTTAGTGTCATTCCTAAACATGTCATGTCACACCCTTACCCTGTCTAGGGTTAACATAGCTACTATAGCTATATTAGGGTAAGCTAGTAAGCGATAGAATGACACATATTTCACAAAATTCTAAAGTCAAATACACAAGTAACCTCACCCTTCTACTAGTTTCATCAACCTGCCAGTTTTTTTTAACTACTTAGTGATTTCTGCATGCAAAGATATGCTCTATTGTGTAATTTAATAACAATAACCAAAAAGCAAGACGTTTTATGACTTCATGCTGTGGTTGTGGCAAATGTTGTAGCTTTAACACGAGATCAGGCTGAAACCATAATTTGTAAGACGTTTCTCTTTTCACACCGTTGTGGTGTGCCAAACAGCCACCAGCGGGTGATCTAACATTAACCATGCATTTTTTGGGAAAAAAGCCGCAGAATCAGACCACATGTTTCATGCACAGTCCCATAAGGTACATGCTGGCTCGCAAGTGTTTGAATGAAACAGCTCAAATAATGATTTCTACATGGGGAACATGTACTGTGTAATAATATACTTCAGGGAGAAGTTGACTGTGCAATCCAGCCTTAAATTCATTATTTATGCGGCTTCCTCCTTTTCATCACCCTCAGCTGTTAGGCCTAGACTTCTAGATGAAAGCACTCTTAGTGTCACTTGCCTATACTTGTGTTTCAGTTTTTCAGCCCCATATACCTGATAGTACAGTCAGTGTATGAGGTGGGACTATTTAAATTCTGAATTCATTATCCTAAGCTTCTTTTCAAGTTGTTAAAATTTCTAAAGCCACAAAACATACAGCTCTCATTTTTGCACAACCAGCTTCAAACGCTGATAATCCACATTCTTGCATTCAAGTTCAAAGAGTGCTTTTTCTCTCAGAGCTCAAATTATATGAAACTACATACGCATGAAGTCCATTGATCTCGCGCTGATGCTCATTATATGGATGACTGGCTCCATGAGATCTCTTAGTGTTAAAAGCTAGCGCACCCAAATTAAAACATCTGCTGTGTGCATGATGTTTAAGTGGCTGTAGCACCTGTTCCAGCTTGATGAATAGTGCAGATACAGATCAGGTTACACTTGCACAAAAGTTGATTTCGTATTATTTTTGTCTATTTTTCTCAACTTGAGCTTTTCCAAGCAGGGGAATGCTTTTATTAAAGGAGAGGAAGAAAAGCAAATGGATGTGAAAACATGCACAAAAACAGTGTATTCATCAGAGACGAGGTGGGTTCATGTTGAAATAGCTCCCAAAAGATTAATCATTAGCTTCCTTACAAAATACACAATTCTGCTTTGACTCATGTGGGGATAAAAAGGAAGGTTAAACAATATCAGCCTTTCTGGCACACTAAGTTGTACGATTAAAACATCTTCTTGACTGCATTGAAATCTTTGGTTACCATGGCTCAAGCCACAGTTAGGGAGGTCTGGACAAAGTTACCCAACATAGCGTGGTTGAGAAAAGGCAATAAATCTGAAGGCTATTATCATAATTCAAACCTGTCATATTTCTGTATTGTGTGGTAATAGGCACTTTAATACTGTGAAGCAAAGCCGTCAAGTTACAAACATGTAAATGACTAAAACAGCTGTGTTTTGTGCATAATGCCAGAAACATGTCTTAGATTCACTGTAAACATGTACTGTTCTTGCCTTTGTTTTTAAATTCTGCTGGCAAACATGATATAACTGGAAGTGAAATCTTGCAGCTTGCTGTTGTTTTACTAATGTTACACAGATGCCCTGAGAAAACACTATAATTTTTGTTATAAAAAAAAAAATCCAGTTCATACAGTAAGTGATATCATAATGAGTAGAGTTGGGCGTGTAAAGGCTGGGCTGAAGCTGTACAATTTGAAATGCGCCTTTTTTCTTGTTTAGAAACACACACACACACTCACTTTATTAGGTACAGCTTTCTAGGACTTGTTTGGACCCTCTTTTGCCTTTAAACTGCCTTAATTCTTTGTTGCATACATTCAACGAGATATTTTCAGATATTTTAGTCCATATTAATATCATAGCATGATGAAGTGGACCAAAAAAGTGTTCCCCACACCTTACACCACTATTACTAGCCTGAACTAATGAAACATGGCTGGCTGGACACATGCCATCATACTGATAACGCCGAAGTTCTGATCATACCATGTAGATGTTGCAGCAGAACTCGAGACTCATCATACCAAAGCAGCTTTTTCCTTTCTTCTGTTGTACAGTTTTGATGAGCCTGTTCGAGCTGTAGCCTCAGTTTACTCTGAGACGAGTGACACCCAGTGTTGTTTTCTACTGCTCTTGGCCATCTGCTTCAGGACTTTCAGAGATACTCATTTGAATATGTTGGCTGTAGCCCGTGGTTGTTTGAGTTACAGTTGCCTTCTTGACATCTCAAAGCAGTCTGACCATTCTCCTCTGACCCCTGGCATCAACAAAGGATTTTCACCCAAAGACCTTTTGCTCACTGGATATTTCCTGTTTTTCTCTGTAAATTCCAGCAGATCAGCATTTTCAGCAACACACATGGCACATTCAAAGTCACTTAAATTAATCTTTAAGCCTATTTTGATTCAGCAGGTCAGGTGGCTATGTCTGCCTTATAAAGTGGCCTGCTGGTATAAAAAGGAGAACTTTTCCAAGTTTCTCACAGACAAGTCTGAGCTAGCTTATTCAGTTGTACAGTGAAAAATAAAATAAATACACCAATAGTCCACCTGAGTCAACTACAACCTTGGTTGTGGTTGTTCTGAAGAACAGCCAATAAAACCAATTGTGTTTTCAGCAAAAACTAATCAATGTGCACACTGAGCTTCCAGATGTGCTTGTAGGCAGATGTTGTTTTCTTGAGAGGGAGTTAAATCAAAATGCTTCTTAGCATGCAAAAGAATGCTATTAATCTTTTCATCCAACCTCTTTCTTATTTTAGCTTTAACCGGATCACTATAGAACTAACCCGTGCAATAAGCTGTTGGTCTGTCTGTATCTTGTACCCATTTCGTAAAAAATCTTCCATTAGAAGATCATTTGAAATGGAAAATAAAATGAACTCTTTTCAGTAGTACTCTTGTCTCCTAGAGAAAAGAAACGCACACAGTATTTGAATCTAACCTTGGTTGGTGTTGAGAAAAGATGCAGTTTAAATTAAATAAACACATCGTCTCTCAGGTCACTGTAAACTTTATTTGTGTAGACTTCAATATTTTGCCAACCTGACCTCAAGGCTGTGAGGGTTGCAGTCACCACAAAAGATTATTGTACTGCAAGATGCAATAACTTAACAATTACTTGATGAATTAAGTTAGAAAATGTCATCCTTTCTTCCCAAAACATATTGCAGTTGCAGTTTAACTGTTAATGCATTTCTTTTCTACATAACTGTTTAAATTCTTCCACAAAAGCCCCTTTTTAATGAGAGGTCTGCTCAACACACACACATACACCCAGTACTAGTCTGTTGCCTCCATGTTAGTGACATGATGACATGACAGACTTAAAAAACCCCATCAAACTTTGTATTTTAATTTATTCCAAGCTCCAGAGTCATTCCCTAAAACCAGTTCCTTTCATCAGCTGATCTTACGGTTGGAATATTGGCCGGTTTTGGTATCTGAGTTACGAAATGTAGTTGCTGATCTGTGAAATAGTGCAAGCAAAACACATTAGCTATGCTGTTTTCAGAGTGGTGCTGTGTGTGTGTGTCTCTCTCTGTCTGGCTACACTGTGGGCCTTTTCAGTTGCCCCTCTCTGGGCCTCCTTCCCCTCCAAAACCCTCCTACTCGCTATTGTTCATCTGTTTGGTGCTTTGTTTGAGGCTTTCTCTTATCATCTGTACAGGCTCCAACTGTCCTATTTATAAACATCTCAAATTCTCCCCCCGTTGCGCACTAACTGCCTGGCTCCCGAAAGCTGCAATAACAAATATAACATTAAACACAGCTAATTAGTTGACAAATCTGCAGGACATATTTGTCTGCATCCATCACATTTACCAAGTTTTCCTCACTCTCAGGACATTCTCCACCCTTTGCCTGCCAGCAGCCCCTTTTATTGGCCCTTTTAGTGCATTGTGGGAGGCTTGTGTGGAGGTAGAGTTAAGGCTGCCCGCCCTTGTCTGGAAGGTTTGTTTTATGGGAGGTCTGCGTTCACCGCACAGAATTTTCTAGAGACATGCAGAGTTTAGCAGATGACAGACTTACCTCTCTGTCTGCACGCAGAGTTAGAATCTACACGATGCAGGTACATAAGGGATTGTTCCCATGTTTGTAAAATTCCTATTATTTATATGCTTAAGCTGCAAGACCGGAAAGTCGTGTTAGGAAAGTAAAGCTATATAGGTGCGACTAGGACCACTGAACCGCAAGGGTGTCATTACACAGTTTTGCTTACATCAGCCACATATCCTTCACACCCCAAAACACATGACTGTAGTGCAAACAAAGAGCATGCCTCCGCTCTGTCCAGAAACTCAAAGGCAGACTGACTGCCCTCACCGCAAAGTTTGACTTCCCAAAGTCCTGGGTTTTCCAGGGTGACATCTTGAACTTGAGTTACTCCAGAGCAGCTGTGCAGGAGAGGCAGACTTCAAGCTTAAATGACTTGTACAAGAAAGCCTGAATAAATGCATGGGCCTCCATGTGCTTTCAATCAGATAAGAGTAAGTCCAGGGAGCAGGCATGGACTTCTCTGAGCATTCCTGTGCTGCTACACAAGACGGCTTTTGTCTTCCCTCCGTAGCTGTGGCCCCTATTTCACTGGGAGTGTTAGATGTGTGCTGTTTTTAAGATGCAAAAGGCTTTATCTGCTTGTGCCTAACTGGATCACACAGAAAGATGATGCGATTAGAGCCTACATCTACTGTAGATAATGGGCCACCCAGCTGTACGTGGCATTAAATGCCATATAAACTCCAGAGAGACAGTACTGCATCTGCATATTAAATAACCAACTTAAAGTTTAATTTAGCTGCACTTACATAATTATTTTATACGTACAACTTTTTATGTTTTGTTCACCTTTCAATAACGATTCGCTTTCGTGTGTCTAAGAAACTGCATCAGACAGCATATGTAAGTTCGAATTCATCTTGAGCTTTGCACTGTAGCATTCATCTGGAGATACAAGGGGTTAATGTTTTTTGTTGGGACACAGGGAGAAGTACTATCATTATATTCAAAGCCCTCTAGGGCATTTCTGAATTTCCGACACCTGGATACATTAAATTCAAAGAAAATATGCTGCACAAGTAAAAAAAAAGATCATTTACATTTCTGTGGTAGTCTTACCTGCCAAGACTTTTAGGATCTCTTAATCACAAAGAAAAGGATGAAATATAATCTGGCCATTTGATTAGGTACATATCACTAGCATTGGGCTGGACCCCTTTTTTCCTTATGAACTACCTTAGTGTTTGATGATTTAGAAATAACAAGGCAGTAGAAACATTTTGAAAGTGAAAGCAGTTTGAGATTACTTTTTGACGTGGTGCGTTATCCCGCTGGAAGTATCCCGCTGGAAGATGAGTACACTGCGTTCATGAAGGGATGGAAAGGGTCAGCAGCAACACTCACAATCCAGCCTTTAACAAGCCTGCTGCGCAGTCAACTTTACAGTAAAAGTATAAGGATCACTTGCACATTTGATTATGTTATTTTTACCATATGTTCACTTTATTACTTCGATCTTGTATCCTGTGTTTTATCACTTTACTATTTTGTGTACCTGCAGGGAATACAGATGGAAATTAACTAGCAGCTAAATCTGGAATGAGGAATTTTTTTTCTCATGAGATCAATATTTTTGTGCATAATCCCTAACAAATAAAGAATAAAACTAAATTAACATAAAACATCTTTTCGTATCTAGAAAGTACATCTTTCTTTTTAGTCAGAATTTCTTATTAGCTAATGTCTGCATATAATTGCAGGTTCTAACTTTTTCCTTTAGACTCCTGCTTCCTGATTTTCATACATTGCATCTAAATCTTCTGTCCATCAAATCAAAAGTCACACTTATGTTGTCAACCAGCTTTCATCACAAATTGCTGTTGAAACTGTAAATCTTTTTCCGTTTACGGTAACACACCTCCCGAGTTTTGCTGATGGATGAAGTCACCATGAAGTATTTCCATCCCATTAATATCTGATGTCATTATGCTGGCGTTTATTTTTGCAGCATTCAGTTTTCCTTAAGTAATATTTCATTAAGTCTAATGGCTTGTTTACTAGTTTTGGCTCGACGAAGAGTGTGATGTATGGTTCTTTAAATGTTGTGCACTACACTGCAGTTTAGCCGGGACAGAGATTTATGACACCGATTATTGTCTAAGTGTGTGCATACAAGACAAAAAAAAATGATTTTAAACTGAGGGGTAACTATGTGTGCGTGAGGCTCGTGAACTATTTTCAATTAAATTCACTGAGAACATTGAACATCTAATGGTTTCTACTTTTTGTGTGCTCTATCCACCTGGGAAACTGAAGATGTAGATTAACACAGAGCCAGACTAACCTGTTTGTTATCGCCATTCAGACATCTGCTCCTGCAATAACGGCGAGATAAATGTTAGATGAACAGACAGAGCAGGGTTTTACAGTAGGGTTTCATCCTCAGATGATAAAAAAACAACCACTCCCCACTCTCCTCACTTCAAAGAGAGCAGTGCATTCTGGGGCAAACTGCAGGATTTTACTGTTGTGTAACAACCATGGGGTGTTTCTAGGATCTGAGTGAAAGGGAAGCTGTATGTGTGTGTGTGTGCGTATGTGCGTGCGTCTGGCTGGCTGGGTTGATATGTGTGAGCGTGTGGATGTTTGTATGCACTTGATCTGATAAAGTACAGTCTGTCTGCTCATGCACTGATTACCGAAGCTGTTTGGTATTTTCCATTGAAGCTTTGGGAGATGTGCATATAAGCGAAGACTGGCTAACCTCGGTTTACATTCACGTCAATTGTTCAGCTTATATAAATGTTATTTCATGACACAATACGTTGTTCTTTTTTTGTCTTATTTTGATAGAGAATCCTGACAATTTACTGACAATCACTAAGCCTGAAAAAGTGGAAGACCCGCTCACGTTTTTGTCTGATTTTGGATAATTTTGCTGTTAAAGCAAAGCTCCGCTGCTATGTGAGGAATCAGCCATGTTGTTAGTGGAATCCACTCAGGGGTATAGGATGAGACAGTGCTGGTGTTGCCAAATAGCAGGCATCTGGATTGAGTTTCATCACGCTGAGGCCTGGTCCTCAGCAGATGGTGCTCGCCAAACAAGCAACGCTGATTAGAACCAGAGGGGCAGCCCTCTCACTTATATGCACACATTTCACGCATGCTTGTCCAAAGGCCAGTTTTAATAACATGTAAGGAAAGTGAGTGCCGTACACGCCTCTGTGATCAGGGTAGGGGAAGCTTCATTTACAGTAAAAAGCTGGTGGTGACTGATTAACAGCATTGTCTTTCTGTTTCTGTCCACTTTATTGCGAACCTTTGAGTGCTGATTGTAACCTTTACTGGCATTTTAGGTAAGAACAAAGTCTACAAATTTGTTTGCATGTTACTTTAGGATTTAGGGGAATTTAGGGGCAAATGGTCTTTGTCAAGCATGCCAGCAAGAACAAACAAGTACATTAGCATAAAGAAATGCATACTACTGAGCATGAGAGGGATGCCCGAGCTACATTTCCACTGGAATACAGGATGGCAATTTTTTCTTTCTAAATCTCACCACATGATGTCCACATGATATGAAAATACGGAGCAGCACTTACTCACAGCGGCCACAGAGTTTTTTAACTGTGTGGGAGCTGATGAGAGCAGACTGTGAGTGTTGGCAGCTGCCATGGTGGTCCCAGGGACTCAATGATGGCATCCATTGGGGCTCTGAGCAAACTAAATAGGCTGAATGTGGGTTTTTGGCTGAAGTCTAACTGTAGAGCATTTTGACTTGTCGAGGCCAAACAGTTTGCTTAAACTGTCACCTTTGAGCCGTTTGTCTCCTTCTGTGTATGCATCTTTGTTCCAGTGACACACTCAAATAATATACTGCTTACAATACAGAGAAAAGAGCTTTTTAAAATTTTTGAATTTCTTCAGCTGTGTGGTCACATACTGTGTTTAACTGAGGCTGTTTATTTATGCAGACATGGCATGGCTGGAAGAATGTTTTGGAGACAACAGGACTATTTCTGACAGCCTCAGCTTTCCCCTTTGGCTCATGTGAAATCATTTGCATGTTTCAACACCAGTAAGACAAGCTAGGGTCTGTGCCTTTGTTCCCGCCTTTCGTGATAGATTTCCTACCTGCTCTGATGATCTGTTAAGAGGCGTTTAAAGTGAAGATCACAGGAGACTGCAAAACAAAACGTGGGACAGCTGAGCCGGCTGTAAAATACGTGTGATTGGACAGGATGTTAGGATAACATTTTAACAGCTGCTCCCGTCCATGAAAAAACACACAATTTGAAAGTGCCAACACCCCCATAACTGAGACCCCATCCACCTACTCTCCACCACCCAGGGAAAGTTGATTTGGCTTATGTGGAGGTCTGGGGGCATGGGAGAGAGGCTGACATTTATACACTACACCCACAGGCTGAGTGACCGCAGATTTGTGTTAGATTTGTGTTTCTTACCCTTATTCTCTTTTGGGAGGATTCTTTGAATCTATTCCCACAGCCTCCATGCAAGAGGTCCGGCCAGGAAAGAGAAAGGGGGGCACTGTTTACAGCTGTACCCTCTACCCTGTGAACCTCGACTTTATGGCACTTTTAGGAAGTGCTGCAGGAATAGCCCCCATTATCGCAAATCTCCTCATCGTCCACGAAGAAATGTGTGCTATTTTATTTCATCTGAAATTGTTGAGGATATGCGTTTCCCTGTTCAATACAGTTATATTTCACCACTTCATTTGCACACTGCATTGTTCAGTCATCCAGCTAATGCATGCAGTGAAAGAGGGCATGAGATCCTTCATGTGAGCTGACTGGAAATCTTCCAAGGAAACGGAATAGCTGGCACTAAAAAACAAGACAGCTCTTTAGAGCTCTCACGTATACTTTATGAATTTGCAGTCATACAAAAGCCCCCGAGGGATGCGAGAGGAAACACATTGTGGTGGAGTCTGCTTCGGCAGCCAGCGTTTCCTGTATGAATCATCACAAGCCTATGAAAGTTATAAAGGAGCGGTAAAGGTTTGGTACACAATTTATATCTTGTCCAAAAAAAAGTTGGGGAAGTGTGAAAAGTCTGCTGACCTTGAAATGAACTGGGAGATTTCAACTGCAGTGACTGGTCACATTCTCCCTCTTTCACCACTGGTGGCCATGGATACAGTTGTCTTTATTAGTTAGTCACCTTCAAAGACTTCAAAGATGGAGCTGTGGGCACTTTGGCTTTAAGACTGACCACTTGACCCTCAGATGCCCTGCTCGTGGAGAGCTGTGATAGGAAATGAACTGAAGATTAGTCTGCCTACAATCAGTCAGGGGATAAAAAGAGGCTTTACACCAGAGGATATTAGCCTTTGCAACAAGAAGCGAGAAGAATACACCGGGCACTCAGAGATAAATACTAGGGTGGTGGTCCTTCAGATTCAATTAATCCTGACTTTGGGTGGCACGGCGGCTACTTTGAAGAATTCAGACTTTGGTTCTGTTATTTCTTGCCTGTGAAAAGGGCAGCGGTGACAACGAATGAATAACAAGAGGTCTAAACAACTCTGGTCAAAATGTCATCTTTAATGTCACCCCAGGCATTGGTGCAATGGTTTGCATTCTTCGATATGCATGAGATACAGATCCATTCTTTTGGATGCGGTCCCCACCTTTTGTGACCTTCTTGCTCTCTCGTGAAATTAGAGTGAGCGCATTTTTTTTTCTTCCCCATTTTTTTAAAGGAAGTGAAATAACTTTCATTGCATCCATCAACACAGCCAGCATGAGCCAGAAAGAGGAAAGGTTTAGGTCTGCTTGTGCAGTTGTAGTAAAAGTAAGACTGCGTCACATCGTATGACTAATGTGATGAAAAATAGATTTAGTGCTGGATAAAAATTATTCACTTTGAACTGTTTTATCAATGCCAGATTGCTGGCACGATCCCTAAATGCAGTTCTCCTTAAAGCCTGCCAATGTTCTCTCTCAGTGCCAAAGCAAACAGCATGAATAAGTGCACATTGTGTTGAAATAGTGTGTTTTTCTAATTAATGCTATTGACTGCATATAAGGAGTGAGGTATCGAAAGCTATTAGGGAAACACACAACAATTAAAAAGTCGTTTATTTCGCTTTGCTCTTATAATAAGCAGACCAGAAGTATAAACAAGTCCCCCTGATTGTAAATGAAACTATGAAAATAAAAACATCCTTGTGGTGAGATATGTTTCCTCGTGTATTTAAAACCTTAAATACAACCTGCATTTAAATCCAAAATTAAAATCACACACATTCAACTGAAATGACCATTTATGGTATGTGTTTTTCTACCAAGCGCTATATTTCCCACTGATGTTTGCAGCGCAACATAGCGTGGCGAGTTGTGCACAGTCTAGCGTCTAGCTCAGGTTTTTAATCTCAAACTTTCCGTCATTTACCATTTTACATCTGCTCTGAACCAATGTTCGCTGATGAACGTTAAATTTTAGCGGCATCTTACTGATGAAGACTTGAAGACTCGAAGAAATCAGCAGCTTGAGGCCAGCCTTGCATGTAAAGTCCTGCCAAGCAGCAAATTATGTTGGCCTCCTGTTAAACTACGGGCTTATT
The DNA here is from genome assembly GCF_018398535.1 of Haplochromis burtoni. Taxonomy (NCBI): domain Eukaryota; kingdom Metazoa; phylum Chordata; class Actinopteri; order Cichliformes; family Cichlidae; genus Haplochromis; species Haplochromis burtoni. Next base: position 2,743,776 of record NW_024582382.1, on the reverse strand, counting down.
TTAAGACTACAAGCAAAGTTAGGAACAGTTAGTCTCTCCATTAAGACGCACTGCCAAGAGAAAACCAAGCATGAATGCCCATACTGTAGACAAAGGAGAATACCAGGGGGAGATAACAATGTTTAATGCTCACTTTCAGTCATATAATTACTGTGCCAACATGTTTTTCTTCCAGCGTTGTGATTTGTTTGGGAGCTTTGTGTAAGTACATACTGCTGTGGAAGTATAAGTCTTTTATAATGTTGCAGAAATAGCTGGGGATAGATGTGCGTGTTTGAGACCAACTGAGTGAACTGCGGTTAGTGTGCTCCCCGCACTGAGTGGATAAACAGAGGATTCATGTGGACATGCCCTGCCACAATAATGACTTCTTCACAGAAAGAAGAAAGAAAACCATTCTGTTTTTATTTAAGTCCCAAAATGAACATCCTTCACCAACATCAAAGAGCAGAGCTGGCCTGCCTCAACTGTGAGCTCCTGTCTCTGCTTTTTAGGTTCTGGGTTTGTGCAGCTGACCTCCTCAGTCCATGGTCTACCAGCAAAGGAGTCATTCACATGCAAGCTGTCTAGTAATTCCTGGAGTATGACTAGAAAAAAATCCTTTGATAACCTTTTACAGCTATCATAAGTCAAAAAAGGCCAGAATGCTGAATGTGTGCTGAGGCACTGCACATTTTTTGTGTATACGATCTATTGTTTAGCTGTCATAACTAATTATTTACAGCTCTTCAAAGCTTACAGCACAATTACTGTGTGAACACAATGGAGACATTTGAACAAGAGCATGAACAGAAAGATAGAGTGAAGGCTTTGAGGCAGACTCTGCAAGGGCACCAGCAGGGGAGGAGCGAGACAGCGGGGTGTCTCCTTGATTAGTTTGTTCTTTAAACTACTTCCAACTGTCACTCCTTCAAGTGAAGAATGAGGAAAAGTTAATTATTATTGCAACCCGGGAGTCATGTCATGTGGAGCAATTGTGGACAAAGAAAACAACAACATAATGCACAACACAGAGAGAAGAAGGGAGTTCAGTGGCGTGCGAGTGCATTGTGTAGACACAGGGTTAAACACAAATGTCTTGAAGTGTCAAATAGTGTTGTGTAGGTTGTGTAGGTTATTCTGACTTCTTTTTGTAACTGAATTGAAGAATTTTCTGGCCACTTGGGAGCAACTTTAACAAACCACTGGCATTTTAATATCTTTCAAATTCATAGGCAACTTACTGCAAATTCCTTCCTGCTCTCTCACAAATGTCTCAGAGGAATAAATATCTAAATGCTCTGCATTGCTAGGGCTGAGGAATTTAGCAGGACAAAAAAAACACAAAACAGTTACCTGGTTTAAACTTTGAATGCTGGATGAAAATTGACAACCAGCCATTCACAATTTTAAGGCCCCAACGCTCCTTTTAATCTGAAAAACCTTCTGCAGGCCACCCAAACCTTTGATAACACCTCTGATCATCAAGCAAGCCCAAAATAAAGTCTTTGGGGTTTTTTTAAAATTCATTTTATTCTAAAAATAATTTACCTCTTGAAGTCTATTCTACTTTAATGACTGTTCTTCGAGCACCATCGATTTAGTTCTATGACAATTAAACATATCTTTTTTTAAAAGCACAAAATTTAATGTAATTTAAAAAAACAACTTTCAATAGTTTTCATTCTTTTAAAATACATTTTTTGTCACTGTTGAGCAAACAAGTTTTATTATATTTATTTATTTCAAATGATGTCAGCAGTACCTTCGCGACCCATCAGGGGGCCGAGCTCAACACAGTTTACTTACCCCTTGTGAAGCGATCTGGGTCACATTTGATTACTTAATTATTTGCAGTCTAAATTTGAATGTGTCCTGATGCATCCCTGACAAGTACACATCAAGGAAATATGTCATCACCTCAGTACTCTGAGGCTGATGTGGCAACACTACCGGTAGTAATTTGTATTTATGTAAATACATGCGCGCTAGCTTTTGAAATATTTCTGTTTTATTATGTAGCCTGGGGGTTGCGTCAAGAAGGGCATCCAGAGCAAAAGTCTGTGCCAAATCAAACATGCAAATCCATCCATTGTGGCAACCTCTCAGGAAATGAGGGTATTTAGCCTGTGCAAAATAAACCTGAATTAATACATGTGTGTGGATCTCTTTCACTTTCTAAAAACACTGTTTCTTGGGAAATGAAATGAACAGTGATGTATCTTGGTAGTTGTTTCAAGGTAATTCACTTGTTTGAGGTGAGGCCACAAGAAACTGGTAATCAAACAATATAGCACAGCTTTAATAGTTTTGAAAATCTGTATTTAATGGAATGTATATGAACTTTGCTGGTTTTGCTGGTCAGCCACGGTGGTTGGCACTTGTCACCCTTTGCCACGAGTGGTGACCTACATGCTTGCACTAACGTCACGGACAGGATAACATGAATGCATGAGGATAATAGCTCAAAATAGCATATTGCTCTTCATAGTGACCGGAGCACAGGCATTTCTGTGGTCAGGGAAGTGAGGCTCATGTTTTGTATCTCATTAAATGAGTGTTACTAAAAGGGGGGATAATAATAAAGCCATATTGTTATTGGCTGAGATCATCTATAAACATTAGAAATTTGCTATTATTGGATGAACTCACTGCAATGGTGCCTGGCTATATTCTTGTAGGCCTAAACTTGTTCTTTCCAAATCTGGGGTCAAATCCAGGCTTTGGGTTTCCCTTGTTGTTCATTTTAATAATTTAATAACGCTATGAATCATGGGTAATGTCCTGACCAGCTGTCGCTCCCAAATCTTGGATTCTGACCTGGTGGAAACACACGACTCCAGGCGGACTTCTCAGTTCAAGAACTTCTTTATTCACCCATGAACAAGGGGAGATGTGCACAGCGCGAAGTCCCTCGATCTGTTACATTTATACTTTTTCAAAGTTCCTCATTCAGTGCCTACTTTTCCTGTTATTTAATACTCTGTGTTCCTGTACCCTTCATACACAGTTTTGATCAAAACATCTCCTCCTTCCTTTAACATTCTTATCTTTTCCTTTTACAGTCTTACATGAATTCATCTCTCCTTCTCTGCACGCCCTCATTTTCTATGCACGTGGGTGCTGCATGTAGGATCTCTAAATAAGCTAAGCTTTCTACCTAGTTCTACTTTTTTGATCTATACTTATCAAGATGTGTTAGACGGCAGTTAGTGCTGCCATTTTCACCCACTCCTGTAATGCTACTTCTGAACTCTTTCCCATAATGCTGTTTTATGTTGTAACTACTTGCTCCTGCAGTTACAAAGGGGCCTGCTAGTAGGGCTGTTCGATATAACGATATGTATCGGATGATGATATAAAAACGTCTATCGTTTCATTTTACGCTATCGCTTGTTTTGTGGTGTTGCAAAATAAACCGTTTACGGCAATATTTTTTCATCGTTTTGACGAACCATCATGTGCCTGCGTGTTTATTTTCCACATAAACCTTTCACAATAAAGCTCAAGATCCTGTTGAGACTTTTCAAAATAAACTGAATCACGTGAATTTGTATGCAGAGAGTTTATGGATGACAAGCAAAAAAGAGCCGCCAGGTGCTAAAAAATAAACCTTAGACTCAAACGTTAGAACAGGCTTTTCCCCGCAGCACGCCGTGTAATAAATACTCACAAAGAAAACGGCGGCCGTTACAACCTATGTCTAAAAATGTGTTTCATGCATCGGTAAAACACTCGACTCCAGGTGCACACTGGAAACACTTCAGCTACCCGAGATTCAGAGAATTTACAGAAAATGTTAAATTTTTGTGATTTATATCGTTATCGGACGATAGATTTTGGTCATATCGCACAGCCCTACCTGCTAGCAGTATAATACTATATACAGTTCCACAGTAATTCTTTTAAAAAGTGTTGGTGGGACTGTAGACTTCAGAGAGACCTCAAGCACTTATTGCTTGAACATTGGGTTAAAGGTAATGTCTATGTCAAAACCCACGTGTCTTGATGGACCAGGAATAGACTCGCTTTCTCACTCTATAGAGATCAGTCGATACAACTTTGTGTGAAGATGATTCTGCGATGGGTCTCATTAAAAAGCTCACTGGCTTTGGCCCAAACGCTGTCCTATTTGCATTCCTCATAGGCAAGCTGTCCAATGTTATCTCTACTCACTCCATCACAGGCCCCTGAAACCACAAAGGACTTGCTGTGTTGGCTTCTTCCCACATCATATTTGCCGGAGAGGAGAGTCCAGACAGACTCTCCTCTCTAATAATGCTGACGCCACACCAAAGGATGCACCTGCAGTCAACAGGTGTTTTTGTCCTCAGCCTGCGAGGAGCCTTCCTTTATTCTGAGGAAGGCTTCTGAGGTCCTGCCAGTGTGCTGTGTCTATATATATTCACATTTTCCGTGAAGGCTCAAAGGTGGATCTTTCTCTGGAAGCGATTCAGATGTGAATTCTTTTCATTGTTTGAAGTGGAAGTTTTTAAAGAGTTTTTTAAATAACTCAAGCGAGCGAGCGCATGCTGATATACATGACAGATTGGTTAAGCTGAATTAATAACCTCCCTCTCCTCCTTCAGCTCATGTATCAAGCTACAAAACTAAACCTGTGATATCAGTCTAAGAAAGCCATACAGTGCCATGTCTGGAAATCTGCAGGTGTGAAATTTTACATCTCAGACAAACAAAACAAAAGTGTCTGTGTGGGGGATCCAGGCTGACCTGCTGCAGTGGGAGGAGACGGCCTCTGCAGCGTAACATTACTGTGTGGAGTTGGAGGGTTGTTTGAGGGAAGATAAGAGATTGTGGGATCAGTGCGCTGTTAAATGTATCTGCCAGAGCCAGCAGAGGAGCTACAGCAATGCAGTGACTCTGCCAACATTCCTGGGGATCAACACGAGCTAAATGCTCCCACCTCTCTCCTCCACGGCCAGAAGTTAAAGAAAACCTGATAGATGGAGCTCACTGGAGCTTCCAGCACACTAAACTGTCTTCTTATGTCTCTATTGCTTTGTTTTAAATCAGGTTACTGTCCAAAAATAAAAAACTAAACTCTGTTGATGGAAAATACTTACACTGTAAAAAATGCCCCTGATAAAGAACAATACTGGCAGGAAAACACATCACAAAAATGGTATTATAGGCCTGTTCTATGAATGAATATGGACTATACTTTATGATGCTGTCTGTTTGGTTGGTATTAAGTGTATTGATGTGATCTCCACAAAGTTTATTACTGTAAAATATAATCGCACACCCTCCCCCTGTACTCAGCAACTGTTGCCCATTACTTGCATTGCAAGGGGACAGAAGTCTGAATGTGTATTCATTGCAAATGTCATTCACATTGGCAGCTATACTTTAACACTGCTCTTGGTCACACAAACAGTGCAAACTGCATCACACTTCCACAACAAAGTCTACATATATTGTATTTTAAAAAAGTACAGTAGTTTGCTCTTATTTTCTTTTACCATAAAGGCCACCAATCTTGCAGTATAGCAGCTTATTTTAGAAAACGTCCTGGGTTTTTTGTAGCAATTTGTTACATTGTAAGTACTTTTACTCATGTACTTCTACACCACTAAAGCTCAAAGAGCAACATTATTTCTCTCATTTCTGTCTCTCTCTTTGGTCCATTAAGATTTATTTAAGATTTGCCACACAAACATGACGATAAGAAATAATAACATGCATTTTCCCACAATTATTACACTTGCTTTTTATGTTTTGACTGAATCAAATCACTAGTCACAGCAGCAGGCGCTTATGTCTGTATGTCTGAAAACATGCATGCATGCCCCAACACCCAGCGTCACCAGCTGAAGGCTGTCTAGTCCTTTCGATAGAGGAAGAACCTTAAAAGGATAAAGTAGTCACTTCTTATTCTGTGCTCCTATCACAAAATAATGTAAACAATCAAGTGACATCAGGCCTAGGGCGACCCCTATAAGGCTGAGTGAGGATTTGTAAAGTTACGACTACATCTAGTGGTTAGAACTGGAAATCCTTGGGACCATTTCTGTCTACTGAGCACCTCTCTCACACAAATACATGTTATCGCGCAAACACTGAATATAGCTTGTATTTTAGAATCCAGAATAGATGACAGTCAACCAGCGAGAGCATTAATAATCTGTACGTCGGCTCACAGGTGCACGGAGACATTAAAAGACCAGAGAGCTGTCATATGCACCGACAGATGTAGTGAGCGCTGGCACTGACTAGAGGGCATAATGTCTGCATTAGATGACAAGTTCCTCTCCACACCTGAGCCAGCATGCAATTCAATACCCTTCAGTCATCACCAGGCTTCTAATTTAGAACGTATCGACTAGTGTTCAGTAGAGCACAAGCACTCGCAGACATTCATGTCCTCCAGCTGTGAGAAATTCTTGTCTAATCTACTATCACAGCAGCTCCTTGAGAAATGCGAACAGCAAGGCGATTGTGTCGAGGTATGTTTCACTGGCTGTGGAATATGATTTTTGTGGTCGTATGCGATTTTTCTGAAGGGCTGCTGCTGCGTTACAAGGTGCATTTGATCTTCATGTAACTGCTGCCAAGGGGATGTAAAACATTAAAGGTCATCCGAAAACCAGGGACACAAAACTTGGGGTGGGGGTGGGGTAGGAGGGCTGATGGTCGGGATGACGGAGTGAACAAATGGGTGTGAGCCTACAGCATGCCTCCACACTGACACAGATGCAGCAAATGCTATCTAAGTGACGGCACTGAGTTTAAAGTTAAATACAATCTTTATTGGGTTTGTAGACATTTCCCAAAGGTATAATCCAATAAACAGCAACACAGGCATTTACAATTCAAGGACAAATAATTCACTTTCACAATAACAAATTGAAAGAGTTTTGCCTCTTGCAGATACTTTTCACCAGCAGTGCCTTTGAATCGAAACGACCAAAGAAAGTGCTCAACTCAGCAACATATCACATAATAGTTTAAATAAACTATTGGTTAAGCCGTGACACTAGGTCATAATGACGGTGTGTTGATTCACAGTCTGATTTCCTTTGCCACACTTCCTGTATATTCAGAACTAAACATTTTACATCGTTTTCAATGAACAAACACTATGTTAACACTTTGACTTAACTGAACATTTAACGACCAAAATGTTTCATTTGCTTCTGAATAATCAGCAGAACAAATCCATAATAATACTGACCGGATCTGCCTGTCTAAGGGCAACGTTAGGAAATTTACAAAACTGTGACTGAGTATAGACAAATCTTTAATAACTGGAAAATATAGTTGCGTTCTTCAACTGCATTCTGGAAAAAAAGGTTTTTGCTTCTTTTTCTAAAATTTAAAATCATCAGTGTTAGTTTTAATTTGACTATAAATATGCAACTTACTCCTGCATGTTGATCCTACAATATAAGACTTATCTTATAACATTTATTTGACTTTAAAATAGTTGCTTACGCTCAAAGTGAGGTTGCATTTTTCTTTGTAAACATCTGGCCAGAAGAACTGGTTTTAAAATAATATGGAGAAAATATAATCGCAACACTGGTACTCACTCAAATATCACAGTTACATCCTTTTATCACGCCTATGAAAACCTGCAGACTTAACAGTGGAGATGCTGGGTGATTTTTTTTTTCTGCAACAACGCCAACACTATTCTACCTGAAATATCCTAAGAACTAAATGTAAAGCCAAGTGCTCTTCAGATGGACTGAAAGCATTCCCAGCTCCTGTTTGTAAGGCAGGCTTATCGAACGCTTTAATAATGCCTGTAAATGCAGCACACTCTCCAGGCATAGATATGGTTTTTTGGGTGCTTCATCCTCACGACTCCACAGGTTAACGACAAAGCACTACACAAGCAGCTACTGTAAAGTTACATCACTATCAAAATGCTGTCGGTGTGAAGATTTTGGTGCTAAGTACTTGCTACAGTGTTTTTTCAGTGTTTCTTCACTACACCTCTGTTACTACTCTGTGATCCCGCTGTCTCGTCTAAAAAAGGTTCCATTCGTAATTAGAACTGCGATTTTAATACTTTCCAATAACCCGAATGTATTCCTGTTTTTTAAATGCTTTTAACATAGGTCTCAAATCCCCTTTGGGGTCACGTCAGGAAGGGCAACTGGCATGAAACACTCTGCCAGATCAAACATGCAGAGCTACCCGCTGTGGTGACCCCTTGTACCAAGGGAGCAGCTGAAAGTAGCTTGTTACAACAGCAGATGACTGTTCAGAGTTTCTAGTGCATTGCAACTGTAAAACTTGAGCTACATTTTTGATATTAGGGGCAATTTCCTAGAAAAATATAGCTTTAAACCTCCAATTTAAAAGTTCTGGTTGTCAATGAAAATAATTAAAGGTACAGTACTCGGCAGAACTCTTGAGCCACCCCTCATTTGTTTTTATTTTCCTTCCTTGCAGACTCAAGTGGTCTTGAGCAATAGTTCTCCAGCCTTTCTGATGCTCTTTCTGATTTTTTCTTTTGACATTGACTGCTTGTTTGTTAAGCCACTTAACACTGACCTATGAACCTATCAATTGACTCATTCAAGCATAAAAAAAGGTTCATATCTCAAGGTGTGGAATTAGTGTTGAGTCAGACCTTAACATTTTCAAGAAACCTGGAGAACTATTCCAGCAGACAACTTAAAGAAAAAACAAGAAAGCTGCTTAAGAGAATTTGGCTTGTGTCGAAGAATAAAGGTGGTCATAGCGAGTACTGACTTCTAAAATATGTTGTATTTCCAGGTGTGATAAGACATGTTTCAACAAATGTCTGCATGTATTTCTCAATTTCCTAGCAAAAGTCAAATAAATGAGGGGCGGCTGATTTCTTTGCAAAGTACTCCGCTCGTTTTCAATGTTTTGTTCCTTTTTTAAAATTTTGTTTGCTGAAAGATGGCTTGAGTTGTTGATATTATTCTCAATGTCACCCGACCTCTAACACTAAAGACTGAAATTAAGCTCATTAATCCACAACCTCCCCTTTAAAAGTAAATATGAGGTTTACTAAAAAAGCCTCTTTTTAAAAGCATAATTGGCTAATTTTTTATTTCAACCTTCCTAGGAAACGAGCCCTTTAGAATTAAATGAGTGTGAAATTGAGAATACTCCATTATTATATATATTTTTAAATAAAATGGTTTGTTAATCTTTAAATTGCATAAAAATATAACAACAATCCCATGTGGTTAACAAGATAAATAGTGGCTGGATTTCTGGTGTGGTTTAACCCTCACCTTAACATCCTAACCTCTCAGTTACTGGCACAGCTTTGAGAGACTGGCTAGTGTTATTTCTGTCAGCCACATGAGAGCAGCTGCTGGTAAGGAGAGCTTTCTTTACCCCTTAAGTATGATTAAGCCACTGCGCAGGTTCATTAACCTTATTTCCTTTTGACCTCAAGAGATTAAACTTCAGAACACGACATAATGTTCATTTCTTTTCCTCGCAAAAGGACTACGATGAGTTCAAATGTGATCAGTGGAGATCTTTTGATGTTTGATGGTTTTCTGAACACTATTGTTTCACCTAATGAATATTTTTTAACCTCTTTCATCGGGGCTTAGGGCCACACACTGTGCCACAAAGTGTATTACTTTTTGAGAGTGTCAGGGGATATATTCCCCCACCCATCAGATTGATCTAGATCTGATGTAGCAAAGAGTAATAGTTATTAAGGATTTCACATGTACTCAGTTGAAAAAAACAACAACTAATTTATCATGTTTAATAACAAAAACTTTAAAAAGGTGTCCTGCCTCTCTCTTTCGACTGTTCTTTGCAATTCCACTCTGCAATTCCCAGCGGCCTTGCAGATGCAGTGAAAGTCTTTTGGTGGTGAGTGGGCTTGATTGCATGATTTTCCACACTTGAGAAGATGTGGATAAAAGCATTACTAAGGTAACAGAGAGGGACACCACTTTTTACCATTGCTCTCCTGACTGTGCTTTTCAATAGCTCGCTCCTAGATTAGAATTTTGAATGTGCAGCGAGTTCAGTGCTGCTGTTTTCATAAGCTCTACTCTCCATCTCCCAGCCACACTGCCTTGGATATCAGATCGTAATAATAAGTGACTAATAAGTCGACATGTGTGTGACGCATTAATGTAACAACACCCCCTACCATAAACCAGACTTCTTAATAACGCTGAACTTCTGGAGTACAAATGTTATTAGGAGTTATTTCCTCCTTGGGATATCTGCTGTCTAAATGAACCAACTGTCTGTTTAGCAGGAACCTCTTATACTCTTTCATAACTGCATCTTTATTCTTGGACTCTACTAGAGTATCTCTGGATGAACAAGCTCTTTAAGCTCCTCTCACTTTGCCAACTTTCTACTGATTGGCTGCCTCTTGGAAACAAAAGCTTTGTACATCAGATGGGGAAAGCTTCTATGCTGAGATGACCATATTATAGATATCCCTCTCAGTGACATCATGTCAGATTGAAAAGCAGAAAAAAGTGTCTGAAATCTAGTGTTAGGGATTAGCTACACATATGATGCCCTCATTATCTGAAAGTTTGTCCATATTTTAATGAGCATCCACTAACATTTCAACCTTTTGTACACGAAGGATACATTTGTTTCTGGCGCTATGTCTGTAAAGTTAATCTGTCAGTTGAGCAAGTGGTGTCGCACAAAATACGGGAAGGAGTTCAAATGATAGATCTTTCCAGCACTAAGGTAGCACTGTCTTTGGTCTCTTCACTGACCCATCACAATCTTTGTGAGGAACAATCTGAAAAGTTGAATGAACCCGAGCTGTGGCGTGTGCCTCAGGGGAACGTTAAGCCTTCCTGCTGCTCCTCCTGCTGCTCCTGCTGCTGCTGAGTGAATGACTGGTGCAGTTTCCCAAAGCTGTGCATTATGTTTTCATGAGTTCTACTACAAATTTCTATTTAAAATTCAATTTATGAAATGGAAACTAAATGTGGGTTCACGGTTTTACTTTCTTAATAGTCCTTCCCACAATTTATCTCCACAAAGTCATGAAGAATGTCAAACTTCCCTTCAACTAATGAGCATATCTGAGGTATAGACTTTGACTAAATACTATTGGATGTGTAAGCTACTTCCACAAAATAGTTCTAAAATGTTAAATCTATCATATCAAAGAGTATACAACAAAGATAACGATTACCTCATTACAAAAAATATAGACTAGTAACATTTAGGATCAGCTATCCACTGAATTCTAAAATATAGTTTAACTGAGACAGCATCGAGTTGCACAGTGACAGGACGTTCATTCAGTAAGAAAACAGAAATATGCTTCACTGTCTTCCTTTTCTTTTCATTTTGGTATAATTACTGAACAAACAATACATCAGGGAGGGGAAAAAATAATTTCAATAGTGTAAACATTGTACCAGTACAAAAGCACATGTCGCAAGACGTGGTCAGAAAACACCAACACAGGCAGCGCTGTCACCCTTTACTCTTCCTCCATTGACTTCTCAATCTCTTTCAGCCTGCGGACAAACTCCTGAGCCTCCCGGTCCCCGACGCGAGCTTCCAGCATCCCCATGATTGGCTTCTCTGGAGGCGAGAGAAAACAGATGAGCACAGTTTCTACACCTGACACAAATATCTCTTGATTGAATGGCTTTTCATGCTGCATTGAAGAAGTAATTGGAAACCCAGACTTACACCCCCTGGTCTTCAAGAAGCAAACATTATGTTTGAGTAAACAAAACGACGGCATAACCCCCCCCCAAAAAAACCCCAAAAAAAACAAAAAACAAAATAAATGATACAGCCCGGAGCCGTATGTACCGCTGGGTTTACTGCGAGACAGATGCAGAATGACAGGCTGGACGCTCTTGCCAGCCGCTGAGGCGTTCGGTCTCCCCGGCCAGCAGAAGTCGCTGAGAGGAGCGACGGCTTCTCCAGCGAAGTCGTTGGTGGACAGCCAATCGTAGTCCATCACAGTAAAGGTCAAACAGGCAAACCTGTGCCTGTACTGTTCAGGACTGACGTGGCTGGAAGACAATGGAATCAAACAAATCAGCCACAGGGTGCGTGCATATAAACAGGGAGACCTAACAAAAGGGCAGAGTACTCACAAGTAAAAGAGCTCATCGAACACTGGGTGCAGCGTCTTAAGCTTCACTTGCGTGCGCTGACTCTTGGCCATAGGAAACAGGTGGTGAGGACATAACTCCACTATGACGAAGGGATCACTCAGACCTGAGGAAGTAGTGTTCAACTTTAATATTTAATTTAAGACAAAAATTCAAATTCATAAATTCACATATTTACCATTGGCATCCAGTGCAATGATATCAGCAGCATGCAGGATCTCCACTGTCAGGCGCTGCTCTGGAGCATCATAGTAGCACTTCACGCTGATCCGACCGTAACGTGTATGTTTGAGAGTTTTCTGCAACATTAAGTATTGACAGAAATATTAAGCATGCATCCATCCTCATTTCGCGGGTTGCGTCGTGTCTTCAAAGGGCCGACGAGAAGGCAGATTTTTAATCAGAGGTATAACAACAGAAGAAAGAGCACTCTGCTGTCCAATCAATACTTCTTTCTTCACTTCAAAGGAGAACAAAATGAGATTGTCAGTCTTGTAGGTTGAAACGCACCTGGTGGGAAATCTTCTCCAGATAGTACTGTTCAATCAGCTCAAAGGATGAACATTTATTCAGCCTCAGCTCCTCATCCAAGACCTAAAACAGCATCGAGATTGTCACAAAGCGATCAATAGCATGATGGATAACGCAACATAAATCTGACCTTGAACCCACTTATCAAGATACCAGGAGCCAGACTAGTAGATGTACTAGTAGATGTTCACCACTAAAAGTGTGTGTAATGGAAAAAGCGCAGAAATTTGCTTCTTTTATAAATCTTTGGACTTTACAGAAAGTGGAACTTGTAGAGTTTAACAATTTAGCTGAGCATCTGTCATAAAAACAAAAATATTTTAGAAATCTTTCGAAAACTTTAAAACTAAAAACTATATCACTTATTAGCCAAATAACAAACTGAATTTAGATTTTTATACCCAAACTAAACTTCTCTGGAAAATTAGGAATTAATCAAGTGTTTTAATGACATTTCTTTTAAAATAAATAATGTATTTTACTGTTTTTTCCTTATGTAAAACTGAAAGGCTGCAGTTTTATGCAACATTTTAGCATTAAAAATATTATTTTAATTAAAGACCTTGCACATACTGGTGAATTAACCATAACAGAAACATAAAAATATTATTATTATTATTTGGCAATTACCAACAATGACAATTTAGGGCAGCTGTGGCATATATAAATAAACCTGGCATTGGGTGGTGGTCTTATAATTTGGTTAAGCACTGTAGAAAATTTCCTTCCTTATGGAATCATGAACAGAAGACAAATCCCAAAAATGTAAAAGTAAAAGTAACTGAAGCCATCAACTCTGTAAGTTCAGGGTAAAAGATCACGACAGATTTAGGACTGGAAGACAAACATGAACCATTAGTAAAACAGAAGGACCGCCTGTCAAAATAAGTGTAATATTAAACGCAAGTTTTGTGAAAATTGTCTGTTTTGTTGCACTTTTTAAAATCTCAACTTTATCATATCATGTGCAGTGTGCACAACATTTTTCATGCACTTTTTTGTTTATAAAAATCAGTATACGTTTGGGAAAAGATGTACATTATTTATACAGCCGGCTCCTGGTTGACAGATTGGACGAGTTCCTACCTTGTAGTCTCCGCTCTTCATGTCTTCCAGGAATAGACCCTCTCCCCTAGCATGAAAGAACTGCAACAGAGTCTAAAGCGATTGAACAAAAGCATTAAACTCGGGAGCTCATAACATTTATCCCTCTATTTTTGATAGACTTGTTGTTCACACAAACAGCATGAAACCTCTGGCAAACATTGCATCTGTCTGCCAGCCTCCAAATTCATGCCATGACTTTTCATGCAAATATGTCACGTCCTCTTCCAGCTGGTTAAATTGGAATTAGAATATACAACAGTTCCCACATTGTCATTCATAAGGGAGCTCACTTTGGCACTGAACTATTACCTAGTGTCTTCATGAATATCTGATATATGCTAATGATTGCACGCCAAAGGGCATACCGAGATAATTAAAGAATGCAAGCGGCAATGATAATCTTAACATATTAGACACATGTCTTTTAAAACAGACCATTCTTTTCAGTGGGCACACAGACTAAAAGGATTATTGTGCGATGCAGTAATCACTGACCTCTACTGTGTACTGGAAGCGGTTGTAAAACTCCACCTGGACACCCCTGTTTTCAGTGACCGTGTCCAGGATCATCCGCAGGAGGAGCTCCCACATGCTCTGGAGAACTCTACCAGGAAGCAGACAATGAGACACCCACACATGTGTGTTTACCAGCTCTTCCAATTACACCCCATGTACTCTCACTATGTTTTCACAGATAATAGCCCGATAATGAATACTTGTAAGTAGTGTAAGTGCTAAAGGCTATTATTATTATTGCAACGCTTACATTCATACACAAGCGCAGCATCTTATTTGCTGAGCTGTCACACATTTTATGTAGTGCAACAGAATAGGGAAAATCTCTTTTCTTTTTCAAGGAAACAATGGATTTTGTTGTGTAACTTCGGTTGGAGTGAACCAGAAATCTATTTTGGGTTGGCTTGGATTCATTGTGGTTTTAACAATCAAATATATGCTGATCATGCAGTGTTTCATGTGCATGGGAAACATAAGGAACCAGGGGATATTTGGTGTGGTGCATACTGGCTGAACTCATATAAATCATATTTATAGTACAGTGCAAAAATCTTGAGCCACCCTTATACAGTTTGTACCGTTCTAACAAGCCTAAAATTCATATTTTGTATGGCCTCCTTTATTCTCAAACACGACCTGAACTCTTTTAGGCAAGCTTTCTTGTAATTTCTCTAAGTCGTCCTCAGGAACAGTTCTCCAGGCTTCTTCAGGGACATTAGAAGTTCTTCTTTGGAAACTGGCTGCCTTTTCTTTTGTTTTTATCAAGACGATCCCAAACTCCTTTAATAATATTGAGGTCCAGGCTTTGGGGATGCCAGTTCTTAACCAATAGTGTTCCATTGTGGGTTTCCCTGTCCTGGTATCTTTCACTGCAGTGTGTTTGGGATCGTTGTTATAATGAAAAATGAAGCCGTGGCAGATGCTTTCCAGAGGGCATTGCATGATGGATCTGAGTTCATAATCCCATCAACTTTGACAAGATTCACAACAACACTGACTGAAATGTGGCTGAAATTTATGACAGAACCTCTGCCAGATTTTATTGGTTAGTCCAGTTTTGTGTAATTTCACACACCTCAGCCTCCTTGATTCCCTTCCACTGACACCATTTCTGTTGAGGCTTTGGTGAACAGTAGCTGGATCAACTGGAGGGCAGATACATCTCTCAGGTCCTTCGTCAGGTCTTTTTTTGCTATTTCTTAAGGACATGACTTTGAGATACTGTTGATCTGCTGTAGATAGTTTTTCAGGCCTGCCACTTCTTTTTTTTGTCCTCCACTAGTCCAGTTTCCTGTGTCAAGATGTCAATTTTTGGCTAATAGCTCTTTGGGAATAACCTTGTTGTAGTGCAATAGGTGAATCCTAAAGCGCAAAAATAAAATCTTGCTATTTTATGCCTGTCAAACTGTGTTATCTGTGTCATCATTTCCCGCAGATTAAAAAATGGGGGCAATTATGTGCTTTTTCGGCAGGCTACTGAAAAACAAAAGGGTAAGAGTTTTAAATTTGACCTTTGTTTTTTTGAAAGTGGTGATTTGCTAAATGCACTGTTACATGTCTTTTTAGGCTTGAATGATTCATAGATCTGTGTTAAGTGGCTTAAATAAACCAAAAAACAAATAAAAACATGCCTCTGAAAAAGCCTGGAAAAGATACAAGCACTGGACGGAAAATTAGTGAAAAGCAGTCAGTGTTAAAGCAATCATCCAAAGCTCCAGAAAGCCTGGAGAGGTTTTGCTCAAGACCACCTTGAAACATTACGAGAAAGTCTAGATCCTTGGATGAGTGTTATGCACGTCTTAAGTTAGTATAAAGATACCATACTTTGAAATAAGCCTCAGAACAGTCTTTTCCTGCTACAGTCAAACTTACTTTCACAGTATTTTGACTATCACTCAAATTAATGTTGTGATTAGTTTTGCATGTATGCCTAAGGAGCTTGGAAAGAAAAGCGTCTGGACTTCTTTAAGTTGCTTGAAGACATTTCACCTCTCATCCGAGAAGCTTCTTCAGTTCTAGGGTCAAATGGTGGAGAGTCCCAGATTTAAGCTCTGTGGGAGTAACCCACCAAGAGGGACAATGAACCCCCTAATGATCCTCTACCTAATCACTTGAGCCAAGGTGTGGAAATAGGTGTAGGTCACAATCAGCCAAGGTTTCGGGTGAACTCATTGTGAAACCTAGCCCCACCCTGTGAATTCTTGCGGTCAGGTCACCCAGGATGTGAGAGGGCGTTAAGGCGTTTGGGAAGGGATCTCAAAACTGGATTGGCAGACAGTTGGTGTCGTAAACCACCGACTCTGTTCAAAGATGGGCGCTCACATCAGACACCAACTAGGGAGGATAAGAAGGACAAACGCAACAACATTGCCATCCCCTATGTAAGTTTCACAATGAGCTCACTCGAAACCTTGGCTGATTGTGACCTACACCCATTTCCACACCCTGGCTCATGTGATTAGGTAGAGGATCATTAGGGGGTCCATTGTCCCTCTTGGTGGGTTACTCCCACAGAGCTTAAATCTGAGACTTTCCACCATTTGACTCTAGAACTGAAGAAGCTTCTTGAATGAGAGGTGAAACGTCTTCAAGCAACTTAAAGAAGTCCAGACGCTTTTCTTTCCAAGCTCCTTAGACTGCGATGACCTGGATGACTGAGAACCTTCACAGACATTTGCATGTATGCCTCTTCAACTATGAGCTCTATGTGCCCATTCTGATTTCTCATGTTCTTTGTTATGTTCATGTTTTGTCTTGTGTATGACATGATTCAGTGGTTTTGTACTGAATGTCTATTTCTTTTAGCACATTGTGACTCACAACAGTTATTAACACATTAAAGTCTACCTCCCCCCTGCCTTTTTTGGCATCTTGTGATGTCATTGCATAGTGACTCAAAAAGCAAGTTTTGCTAAAGGCAACAAAAGTCTGTGTGCTGTTTTTTTTAGAAAGAAATGCAAGAAAAAGAACTTAATATTAATAGTAAAAAGAGAATTAAAAAGTACCTGGTTAGATTTTCTTTTACAAGGTTTTCTGTCAGGATGACCATAGTGTCTTGTAAGTACTTCATGAGAGGGGAAACAGCCTGGGAGAATGTCACACATTACATAAATACCACAAAACACCGCTAATATAAGGATAAAAAACGCTACGCGGCTATTGCTACATACGTCATCATTGTTGATGGAGTCAGGAGACAGGCTGATGTGCTGGATGTACCTCCGCAGCTCAGGCAGCATCTGCACAGGAATATTTAGTCACAGATGTTCATGAAGGTGCATACTTCAAGTATATAGATGTCCGGATACGCTCAAACAGTTCTACAAACTGGTTTGTGAGAAACAGGAAAATTATACTCCTCGTGTTCACCTTGTCAGTGAGCAGTGTGATGAGGCGTTTAGCTTCTCTCTGCAGATCCAGGTCCATGTTGAACAGCTGTCCATTCAGAGCCTTGTAAACCTGCTCTTTCCCCTCCACCCCGCATGATTCCTCCATGGCGCGCTCCACACCCTGCCAGTCCAGGTCCCGGGGCAGGTGACCCAGGAAAACACGCACATGCTCTATGTTGTTCAGGGCGATGCAGAGCTAGCAGAAAGCGAGGAGGAGCAAAGGCGGAGAAACAGAGGGTAGAGATGGAGAAAAAAAGAAGGAAAAGAAGCAGGGCTACAGAGAAGTGGAGGGATTGAGTTTGAGTGTAAATGATTGATGACGACAAGAAGCAACTGCTTTGTTTTTGTGTGTATAACATATCTGCTCTCCCACTGAGCCCTTTGTGTTGGCAGAGAGCTTGCTGACATCGTTGACGTAATTCTGTGCCCACCCCCGGTTCTGTCTTGCTACAGGCGTTACCTGCACTGTGAAACTCTTGTGGTCTCGGCCCAGCTGGTTCCTCTCAATCTTGTGCGTTATCATCTCTGAGTAGCACACGGCCTCACTGCAGAAATTCTGCAGTAGATAAAATCAGTCTTGTCATTACGGCACAGCTCCCTCAGTTTCCTTTATGATTTTGACTGATAAACTGTATGTGTCATGTTTCTATGTGCACAGAATATGAGTATGTGAGTGTGGCAACACTATAAGTGGCACTCACGTCTGTCAAACGTGTGACAAAGATGAAGGCCCCCGCAGAGTCTGGCCAGGCCAGCTGGACCCAGATCTCGCGTACCTGGCTGAAGCAAGCTGTCACTTCAACTGCTGAGGAACTGTGCTTGGCTTGCTGCAAAGGTCCAAGCTACTCACAAAAAATAAAATCAATCTTAAAAAAGACAAAGCATGGATTTCCTAATATTTACTTTTTTTTTTTTACATGCATGAAAATCTGTAACATTTTAGCAGATTTTGCAAGCAGGGAATGAATAACTGTTTTAAACTTAACACGGTAAAACATTTTAATGTAGTTCCAAGGAGGTACATGACCTGCGATTAAAAAATAGGCAGTTCATTCATAAAAAACAGACCTGATTTAAAATTTCCCCTTTAAGGTCATATAGTTGTAAAGCTCACTTCCAATGCTGCTCCTTCTAATTGGATCACTTCTATTACAGCTCATCTCAACTGATCGAGGGACTGGCTGATCAGCTAATGAATGCTAGCTTATAGCGCCAGACAAATTATTTATCAGCAGATTAATGCTTCTCCTTAAAGTGAATACTGTACATGTTTAATAATGGTGAATAAATCATTATTGTACAAAATATTTTAATTCTTAGGAAAAAATATAGAAAAACAAGAGAGCTGGGGGTCTCATAATTTTTTTTACACCTTTGGTAACAATGGAACACCTTTGAGCAATAAGGATACAATATATAAATAATATATTACAGGTTAATTGTACATTGATGCTGTGATAATGTGTTAATTGATAACACATTAAAGGTGCCTTTTACAGCTATTCACAGCTACAATCCTAATGAGTTTTAGCTTGTTCTAAAGCTTTAGACCTACTCTATGTGGCACACAGCTATATTTTACACACCTGCGTGTTCAGTACTTCTGTAAGTTGACTTGTCTTCTGAGAAAGAGTCTATTATGTTCCTTCTATTATTCATGCCATTTCTCACCTTATCTGTTTCCACTGCCTTGCGAATCCTGTCACAGGACCTGTCGTGAACAATCTGCAGCCACTTGTGAATTGAGGACTTGAACCAGTTATGGAAACCTGTCAAGGCCAACATTTTAGCATCCCTGTAAAAGAGAAATACATTCATTAGGACATGACTTCCAGTCAGAGCCTTTTACATTGTTACATCAATAGACGTTGGAGTCAAAAGGATAACCAACTTGAGAGGAAGAAACTCTCGAAAGCCTTTGAGGATTTTCAAGGACACGAAGAGCTCGAAGATGGTCTCTCCCATTGTCTGAGACAGTCTGGAGCTCTCCTGCTCGAGAGTCCCACACACCCGCTCCATCGCCACGTTCACATCATCAGCTACCTGTCAGGTCAAAGGAAGTCAGCGTGTTTCATCCGTGTAAAAGTTAGCAGCAACAACAACATATGACTCAGAAAGACTTGTCATGTCATGTTTACAGTGACCTGTCGCATCATTTTCAGTGACATACCTGCTTTTCCAACAGTCTGTATGATATGCTGAAGAAATCTACTTTCACTGCACTGTGGAGAAAACAAACAAACAAACAAACAAACAAAGAAAAATATAAAAATCCCATCAACAACCAAGCACACAAATCAGTGTGTCACCACTGAATAATATAGCATGACACTTATCGGTTGTTTTTTTTTCTCCCTCGGATTTCTTGCAGAAAACTGCTGTTCACCTGTAGAAAAGTTTATTGTAGATGTTCTGGGCCCTCTGGACGTCTGCACATGCAGCATCAATCACCTGAACCAGCTTCTTCAGCTGTTCCTCCAGAGTCTGCATTGTCAGAATATAATGAACATCACCCTGGATGAAAAAACTCAAGGTACACTGTGTAAAAGATGTTAGGATATCTATGATTTAGGACCAAAACAAGCTTACTCCTTCCTCTGGTTTATATCGAGTGATTAAGCTCTCGTACCACTCAGCAGTTCCTTTCTGTTCAAAAGATTAAAAGGAGAATAACTGGGCTGAAGTAAAGGGCTCTTATTGACTAGTAAGTATTTCTTACATTCAGCATTTCTCATCAAAAACACTCTATGAATCAATAAAAGCTCAAGTGTTAAACACATTTACTTCCTCATTTAAAACTAATATCCATATTTCCATATTTTATTGGTACTTTGCTTCATTAAGACCAACAATGACATCCACAGATATGCAGTACATCACTACACTCTGTACACTAAATGACTAGGTTATTAGGTACATCTGCTCAACTGCTAACCAGCTATGACAGCAACTCAAAATATTCACGTATGGTTGTCAGTTTATTTCAGAATTTCAGAAACTGCTGATCTGCCTGGACTTTCCCACACAACCATCTGTAGGTTTTACAGAGAATGTTCTGAAAAAGATAAAATGGCACTGGGTGCCACTCCTGTCAACTAAGAAAAATATCTACACAAGGTCAACAGACAATAGAAGATTAGAAAAACATTGCCAGGTCTGATGAATTTCACTTTCTTTCCGATGCTAGTGTCAGGATTTCTCATTAAATACATGAATGCACTGATCCATCCAGCCTTGTATTAATAGTTTGAGTTGCTGCTCTTGGTTTAACAACGTGGGGAATATTTTATTTGGGACACTTTGGGCCCTTAGTACCAAATGAACATCATTTCAGTGTCACAGCGTACCTGACCATGTCCTCCATGGCAAGGTCACAAAATTCAAATCATCTCAAACAGTTTTTTAAACATGAAAACGAGTTTGTGTTCAAACTGTATCCACACCCAGCAGATCCTTCATGACAATATAGACCAAAATCTGTGAGGAACATTTCCAGCACCTTCTTGAATCTACACTATGAAGATTTAAGGTCAAGGTCCAGGTCAAATTTATTTATATAGCACATTTCCAGATAGATGATGCTGCACAAAGTGCTTAACAATATAAAAATGTCATAAAAAAGAAACAACGTAAAACAATAATAACAATATAAAACAATGATAGGACAATAAAAGAATTAAAACAATAACTAAGATTATTAAATAAGACCAAAATGCTTGGGTCATAGTGTGTTAAAAGCCAGGACATAAAAATATGTCTTTAGCAGTGATTTAAATTAATCAAGTGTTTGTGCAAATCTAATATTTAGAGGAAGACTATTCCAAAGTCTGGGACCTGCCACAGAGAAGGCTCTATCGCCACGAGATTTGAGATTAGTCCGTGGGATGGATAGCATTAATTTTGAGCTAGACCTAATGGATTTTCCTGGAGCATAAACAGAAAGGAGCTCAGACAGGTAAGAAGGGGCTCCGGCGTTAAGTGACTTAAAAACAAAAAGTAAAAGTTTAAATTGGATCCTGTAGGAGACAGGAAGCCAGTGTAGAGAAGCTTGACTAGCTGTCTTAACTGAAAGAAGCAGGATTAGACTACTGCACTCACCTGCTTATTCAATTTAAAAGAACCATCAAGGTAGACACTGAGGTTTTTTACATGCAAGGTTTTTTTAGGGCAGTTCTAGCCCCTGGTACCTAATTAAGTTTCATAAGTACATGTATGAAGGACAACAATTAATTCATGTACTACATTAAAAAAATCCTGCTGGTCAAAAACTTCATGGGTCACCCACACAGGTTTTCTTGTTACCTTAATAGCAGTAGTGATGTCGAGATGCAGGTCATTTCGAAGAGGACACACAGTCTTAAAGGCACGCATGTTTTGCATGTACCCAATCCCCCTGACAGTCACAGACAGAAAAAGCCAGCGACAATGTATGAGTGCGATTATATCATAAAGCAGTTATACAGTAACATAATGTTCTTTAGACCTCAGAAAATATAAAAGCTATATCTATTGCACTTTAATTGTATGCAAGATTCTGCATATCTGTGGAGAAAATGAGAAAGATAACTTTAACTGTTAGTGAGTCACTTTATGTGTGTGTGTTTCAGAGTGTAGAAAAGAGTTCCCTTGAGGTGCTGATAACTGGGCAGAGCAAGACTTCTTACTGTAAAAGCTTCTATAAAAAGCCAGTCGCCTCTAAATTAGTCCAAACCAGGCACATGAACTTCAATAATTAGCTGATTTTACTGCAATTTATAAGATACAGACTCCTCATCTCTGTGCTCTTACTTTCTTCCTTTGGTCACTGCTACGTACAAGCAAAAGCCAAAAGATGGCGATTCTTCTCTTGCTGATCCAGATTTTGCTTGTCGATGGCTTCTCGTTTCTAGTTATCCAAGACTTCTAGTTAAAATTTCCCTCTTGGTACATTAGTCAGGTGTTAGTCTTTTTTTTTTTTTTTTTTTTACAACAAATTGGGCTTTGAGGAAAAGGTGTTATAGCTCTTTTGACATGAGTAATGAACAATGACATTTAAAACATTGTTTAGTGAGTAAGGAACCCAACACTGCTTCCTCCACAGAGGCTTGTAGTCTCTCTGTGTTTGTTGGGGTGAATGGCTGAACATGTTGGTATGAGAGCACGGGCGAGTGCGTGATGTGATGGTGGTGTGCCTTTACCTCAGCATGAGCTCGTAGCGTGTAATGGCAGCAGCGCTGGTGCAGGGGAAAACCTGACGCATGTTCTTCATCAGGCACAGGCAGTGCTCTGTGTACAGCCTGAAGCTGTCTGACAGCTGCCTCTCCTGGACACAGGAAGGGCCCTCAGTTATAGCTTCCAGTACACTGGCTGTGAGACATTTTTGGCTGAACCAAAAACCTTGATGAATGTCAGTGAGGAGCTGAGCTAATGAGGTGACTGTTTCTAGATGATGAAAGGTTTTTGTTTTTTTCCCTGTTGGGGGAGCAATGGTGTAGAACCTACTAGGTCTCCCCGCACAGCGGGAGGGTCCCACTCTGCATCGATAGTCCTCAGGAGGCGCAGCAGCAGGGAGTAGCACACCCTCTGGGTCCGATGGTGGCTGCTGTAGCACTGCCAGCGACTGCATTAAAAATAAAACACGCACCTTCCACCTGATGCTAAAGCGTTCATATAACATTTGATCAATTTTATTCCTCCATTAATACTCACATAATAGCCTGTTGCAGAGGTGAGAGATCAGTTTGCACAGCATGGTGAGTTAGTACAGTCCATGCTGGAGGAGAAACCTGCCCGTTCCAGTTGTACGGCTCTCGCTGGAAATACATGTGGAAGATTACAGTCATTTCAACCACACTTCAATGTAAGAAGAAACTCTTTGTACAGTTTGTGCAGTTTTGAGGCTTTGTTTCTAAATACAATCATTTTAGCCATGTGATAAACTGGCAGCCTATGCAGGGTGTACCCTGCCTTTCACTCTCTGACAGCAGGATTATTTCCATCTGTATAAGTTTACATTTAATGATAAAAAAATATGACTAAATAGTTAAACAGAAAACAATAGAAGCTGTTATAAAAGTGTGTGCATTGAAAAAAAAAACAATCTAAAGGAAACTCACCTTAACATGAGCATGCTCATACTCCACAATCTGACTCAGCAATTTCTTGTGAATGGAGACATTTGTCTCCTTCTTAGACAAAGCTGTGTCTCTCTGAAGGTCAAATGAACATTTGAAGTCTTATCATACACAGAGGAAGACACGTTTTTATATAATGAATAACTGTTGTACTTTTAATACCTGGCTGGTGAAGAGCTTCAGAATCAGGTGACATTCTCCCTGAACTTTAGATGCACTCGAGCGTGGCTCAAGCTTGAACCAGGTGTCGTAGCCCATAACGGGAATTTCCTGAAGAAGGAAAGCAGCTTGACTTGACATACTGACAAATTTTTTACAGTATGTCCTTTAATGTATATGAGTTTGTGTGAGATTTTGAAGATGCAAGGGGCAGGGGTAGAATTAATGGGCTAAACCATCTGAAGCCACAGATTGAGCATAAGAGAAGGGAAGAAGCATGGAGCGGGTGAAGTATTAGAGGTGATTCGTGACAGAAGGATAGCAGCAAGAGAAAGAGATGATTTACAAGATGGTGGGAGACGTGCTATGATGTTTGCTTTGGATGTGGTGGCACTGGAAAAGAACAAATAAACAATAACCAACCAATCAACAAAAAAAAGCCCAAAAGAGGCCAAGCGGAAGCTAGCAGAGTTAAAGATGGTAAGACTGTTGTCACCCACCTAGCGTAAAATGTTTGGGACATTTTAAGGCGAGCTTTGGGAGTGAGAACGTGTTGAAGTGACAGGACAAAATTAGAAATGAGTATATCAGAGTGACAGCTCAGGTTCAGCAGTTTAAAGACAAAGGTAGAGAGGCAAGGCTGACATGGTTTGGACATGTGCAGAGGAGGATGACATGTACAAAGGATGTTGAATATGGAGCTGCCGGGCAGGAGGATAAAGAAGATTCGTGACAGAGAAGATTCAGGGATTCAGTGAAGGAAGACATGCAGAGGGTTAGTGTGATGGAAGAAGATGCTAAGGATTGGGGTGAGACGGAGGCAGATGGTTCGCTGTGGTGACCCCTAAAGGGAGCAGCTGAAAGAAGAAAAGCTTGTGTGTGGTTTCTCTGCGGAGACAGTTGCACTTTGTTCACTCACATTCAAAGGAATATTGATGCATCCGAGGAAGTCATCTACATTCTCCTCGGAGCCCGATGATGCAGATCCATTCGCACGCACTGACTTTGCTATTTGCTTAAAATACCTGAGCGGAAAATGCGAGGGACAAAGTAAATGGTGAGTTTTCAGTTTTTCTGCATTTAGCTAATGCCTTCATTATGTGTGACTCACAATTAGAGATACTGCATTTATTTACTGATGCCAGCTGACCACTTGTTACTTTCTTGTTGGATTAAAATTGCAGATTTTTCACCACGGGATGAGGATCCTTTAATCCCTTGGCTATGGTTGGCATTCTCAGATTTTCATTAGACATGTCTGCTATTTATTTGTCTCTCTGTGACCTGGCAGATCTCCTCATGTTTTCTGTGTGCACAGATTTATTGGCACCAGGGTTTTCTGTATGTCAGTCTTTCAAAGGGCAAATACCAAATGATCCCGTAAAATTAACAAGTAGGCTGCTATCAGCTTTTTGAACATGTGGAGACAAACCAGGTCTCTATACTCATCAGCTGGAACTTCTGGAATAATTCACATGGAAATTACATATTTAATGACTCATATTTTTACTGTTGCAATGTCAACTGGACTCACGAATTAACAAGTTTAATTGTTTCCAAAATTAGGAAAGTTTTAAGGATTTCTGACAAAATTACGCTGGAAATCCAGAATTACTGTAGTTAGCATGCAGTACTTTTTTCTACCTGCCCATTCCTCGAAGTCCACTGACTTCATTGAGCTTTTTGCAGGCCTCAGCAACAGATACGTCGTCATCGTGATCCCTGAAGGAAAGAAGACGAATAAAAGCTTGTTACACTTTCACTTACTGCAAAACATGAGAGGCTGTAAGAAGCTGTAATAAACTGAGAAGAGAAGGTCATCTATAATCAAGGCCCATTGTTGTTTAAGAAAAGCAACTTTTACCATGACAAGAGGCAGGAAATGTTTCGGTAACAGCTGAATAATGGGGACATTTTGTAATTTAGAACATCACATTTTAACAGGCTATTTGATTTGCATAGTAATGATATTCACACTGAATGATGCGGATAAAATTGTTACATTTTTGCATAATTAGAAAGGATGATTGCTTCGCTTCACTTTGGACGTTTTCTCTTTTGCTTGTAAAACTTTGATCTGCTAAAATTGACAAAGTGAGCAGAACCAGGCGCTAAACTGGGAAGATTGTAAAGCTTTTGACAAAGTAATAAAAAAGATAGAGCGCTGTGACTTTTCTAGAGCTGCAGTGATGAGCTATTTTAGAGGATTTTTTTGCTCAAACACAAAATATAAACGTTTTTTGACTGTTAATTTTCCAAAAAACCCAAAATGTGATGATTTATGTTTCTCAGCTGAAAGAGTATGCTGCCTTACATTTAATTTTAATTGAATTGATATACCTTTATTAGTCCCACAAGGGGAAATTTCATAAGGCTGCTGACCTATTGCACTCAATGGCGGCGCCATCTTACCTTCCGACCATACATACATTACACAAAACATCACATGGGGAAGACAGGTCAGAGAGGTATAACAATGGAAAATGCACCACATGAGGAAAGATAAGGAGAAAAAAATAACTCCAGACTGAGCTCCAACAGGGAGATCAGTTTGAGAACAGAAAAAAACACCTCTGCACATAGCACATGAAAAAAAAAAACTCTTAATACACCAAAGAAACACATGACAAGCAACAGGGGTGGGTAAAGGGTGCAGCATCGGAAGGGAATAAGCATCGAAGGCGTTTGGAAAGGGAGGGGGGATGAGTGTGTGCATATCAGTGTATATGTATGTGTGTGCGTGTCCAGAGTTCAGCTGAGACAGTGTCCTTCGCCCTGCTAGGCTAAGTAAACAGTCTTCCAGCCAACCCAGGTGGCCTTGCATGGAATGGGAAGGAACAGACTAAACACAGTCGTTATCAGGGTGTTTTTGTTCGGCTCCAGCCCTGCGAACGCAGCTGGCGCCAAAGGGGTATCTGCATGAAGTGATGGTGCTTTTTACGTTAGTGAGAACAGCTCATATGAATTTCAAAGCAGTTCTACAGTCCAACACTGGTCTCTCAATCTCCCGTTGGAGAGCTGCGAGCTTCGCCATACTTGCATTCTGTGATGTTGTCATTTCTTGTGCTCAAGGAGCAGATTTCTGAGAACTCACGACAGTGTGCCTCCCCGAGATGTCATCCAATTTGCGCCCAGAGATGTTATTCCGAGCTAGCCCTTCTGAGATGTATCCAGTCTGCAGTCAGAGATCTTATTCTGAGTATTCACAGCAGCCGTAGCCTCTCCAAGATCTTATCCGTGCTGCACTCAATGAGCCCATTTTGAGAAACTCACGCCTCTTCCCATCGTTCCAATCCCAGCGGGCAGCCTTGTGGGGGTTTGAACAGCTGGTTCCGCTTTCTTAATTCTTCAATAAGTCAGGGCCAAGCCAGCTCCGATCCGCCAGAACCCTGTTACCATGGTTCCGAATAGGTAGATATCTTCAGCACTCAGGCTCACCCAAGCCCAAACTTCTCTTTGAGAAAGGGGTGTCAATTGCATTTAGGGACCAGTTGATCCAATCCATAATTCCTCTTTTAGGTTTTAGAGAACAGACTGTGAGAGAGTGTTCCAGGGAAAAGTAATACAAAAAAACACGAGACTAGACAAGGACATAAGAGGCTAAGCAGGGAAGCTGAGGGAGAGGAGGAGGAGGAGAGGTGAAAAGTGCGACCGCCTTCGTCAAGAGCAAGAGCAGAAGAATTAACTCAATTGTATATCAATAGATTTTGACAGCTAACTGATCAAATCAAACACATTAGTTGAGAATAATTCAATTTGTCATGTTTTTCAAAAGTTTGCATAGATCTAATTATTAACTGATAAAGTAATCAGTTATTGTATACTTAATATATTTATTTACCACCTCTTGTTTCTCTGCTTCCATATATGTTTTCTTTTAAATTTCTGCAATGCAATGTAATAATCTGGCATTAAAGCAAAAACAAATCAAATATACTGTAGGTTATGTTTGTAGCTGTAAGAGCTTGGCATTACTATGCACAGTCTCCTCAGATCATACACTGACACTGCATTAATAGGAAATAAAGTTGAATTGAATTATCTTACCATATGTCCAGATGTAAGAGGTCATTGTGGACATCGTCTATTTCACTAGAACACAACAACAGCAAAGCAACAATAAAAAACTAAAGACCCGGAAACATCATCGTTTAAGCGCTCAATTTCATCAGCAACACCGACAATAATCGGCTCAATTCTTCAGTGGCTCTTTTCACAGAAATGACATTGTGGCGCACTGGTCACATAACTAGCAGCTTTGGGCGTTAGTGTGAAACTAATGAAACCGTGATTCCTGCATATCACACATACCAGCGTGTGCAGCTCTCTGATAAAGGTTAGAATTTGTCTTATACTCACAACACGAAGTGCTCGTCCCACACTGGGTTCAGAGTCTCAGGTTTGACCTCAGTCACCTGAATACACCTGGCTGGTAACACTTCCTTGGTGCTGGAGCGTTTCTCCAGCTTGTCCTTCCTCTTCCTGAAGCTGAACTTTCTCTCCTTCTTCTCCTCCGTTTCCCGAGGGCTCTGGCCCACGAGGATGCCCAGCATGCAGTACGGGTCACTGTAGCCTGCAGGGTGACAACCAGAAGACAGTGTTGGATAGTTACTGTTATTGCTGTTTCATTAGCATAGTTCATTGGTCATAGAGTAAACATTATATCAGATTACTTAGGTTATAACATCAGCACTCATCCTTACACTTTAGGCTTTTTTTTGTACAAAGTGTCAGAGTAGGGAAGAAAAGTGATTAATCACAGTGAGTGGATGAAGCATTTCAATTAAATATTAGAAAAAGATCATGTAATGAATGAAATATCTCACCATTTGCATCCTTGGCCATTAGATTCTTTGCTTTCATAACAGAAACTCTCAAGGAAAAATTAGCTCTCTGTGGAAAAAGAATTTCATGCCTGTTTAGTTTAAAACATCTGAGTATATTTCAAGGATGATGGGCATGAATTTTAAAAAACGATAACTTCCTATTTCCTGATAAACTTCAAGTAAAAAGTCAGTAAAACTCAGGCAACCTCTATTTCAAAACACTTCAAAGTTCTTTACGTGGATATTAAAAAATGCAAAGTGGCAGTCAAGTAAATAGCCAAAAAGCCCCAAAAAACATGCTGTACAAAATGTAGCTTTTACTTGTTACTGTCACGGTTCTGGGTCTTTCTGACCCAGCTTTTTGAGTTCTTGTGTTTTTTATATTATGGTTCATGTTTTGAGTCCTTTGTTGTACTGTTTCTTATTTCCCTAGGTTTCAGTTATGGTTATCATAGGTTTAGTTCTTAGGTCTTGTAATATGGCTTCCCTGCGTTCCATGTTATGTCTACTGTGACTTTTTGTACCATGTTTCAGGTTCCTATGTTCCGTCTCCCTAGTTGCTGTTAAGTTGTCTAGAGTTCAGTCAGTGTGTTTCCTGTTTTACTTTGAAGGTCCGTGTATCATGTCAGTGTTTCTAGTTTTTCTTCCCTTGTCTCATCCAGCATGACTGCTCCCAGCTGTGCTCTCCTTCTGTCTCTCATTCCCTCGTTATCCCTCAGTGTATTTAAGCACTGTGTTTCTCTTTGTCAGTGTTGTGTTGTAGAGTCCCTCATAGCTGTGTGATGGTCCCTGTGGCTCCTCGTGCTTTAGGTTTTTTAGTTTAGTTTAGTTTAGTTTAGTATTGTTTTTTTGTGTCCCCCTACACCAGCAATAAAGCTGTGTTTTTGAGTTTACCTTTGTCTCTGCGAGTTTGCGTTTGGGTCCTTCTCTTGCCTGCACACAGCCGTATTGTGACAAAAGACTACGACCAGACAATGGACCCAGCAGCTCACAATCCCTCCGCTGAGCTCCAGGAGGACATGATTTACGTGGTGGAGTTTCTATGTCAGGAGTTGTTTGCCCTGCCTATTAAGGAATACCAGGAGGAGCTAGCTATTCGGTTACAGAGAATGGTTTCTGGACTTCCCTGGCTATTTGGCGCACTACACCCACTCATTCAAGAATTCCTTGTTTCCATCGTACGCGTCCGCCCTGAGCAGCCGCTCCTGTGTGAAGAGCTGGAGGATTTTCAGCCGAGAACGCTGGAGGATTCATGGGCCGACCCATCTCCTCCCTCTTCGAGGAGAAAGCGGTGTTCACGCCGCCGTCGCTCCACGGCAGCTGAGCAGATGACTTTCGTGAGTGAAAATGACTGTTTGCCACATTCTCCACATTCTGGTACCAGACTTACTGCCATTTCATCCATGGTTAATCACGCTCCTTCTATGAACACTTTGGTTTTTCCCTCAGGTGAGGGAGGCTGAGGTCCAGCTGGTCCCTGCTCTGGTTTCCAGGCCGGCTGAGACTCTGCCAGTCCCTGCACCTGTACCAGCTCCTCGGGTGGGGACAGCAGCTGCCCAGCTGTCGCCGGTACCTGTCCCGGCTCCCAGGGTGAGGCCAGCCAGGACACAGCCTACCTCCGCACCCATACCTACTCCTCGGGTGGGTGGGCTCATGTCCGGCTGTGTCCGCTGGAGGCTCAGGCAAGCCTATCCAGCCCCTGTCCTTGTGTTCTGGAGGCTCAGCGTTAAGTCAGTAACCACTACCACAATCACTACAACCTCTCATTTTTTCCATAGTTCAGTCTGTTGCTCAGTTATTATCTCAGTCATTTGTTCCGTCATCAGTTTTGCCTCCAGGTCAGGCTTCAGTTTTGTCACCTATACCCCTTTCATTAGCCCAAACATCTGCACAGCCAACTGCTCAACAGTCTGTTCAGCACTCCGTGGCTCCTACGTCGCTGCCTGTTCCAGCTGGAGGGCTCGGGGAGCCCGTCCAGCCTCGTGCCACGTCAGCTGGGGGTTCTGGAGCACCCATCCAGCATCTCTCCGTGTCTGCTGACATCTCTGAGTCCGTTCAGCCACCACCTGCTCCACCACCTGTGGCTTCCATGCCGCCGCCTGCAGCGCCGCCATCTGCTCCTTTGCCCGCAGCTGCCACACCCTCGTCTGGTCCTGCCTCGTCTGGTCCTGCCTCGTCTGGTCCTGCCTTTGCCGGGCCTCGGCCTACACGCCTGAGCCTGGAGAGCCGCCGCTGCCTTCCGTGCCAGCACGACCCGTTCCGCCTCGCTTCTGCCGGCCGTTTTCCGGGCCTCTAAGATGGCATCATGGCCTTTGGAGATGGCCTCCGGAAAGAGTTCGTCGCCGCCGCTGGCATTGTGGCCGTCCTCCGGACCTGCTCAGTGGCCACCACTACCTTCCAAGCGGTCGGCCTCCTGAACTGTTTGCCCGTCGCCGCCGGTGCCGTGTGCACGGTCGGCCTCCTGAACTGTTTGCCCTTCGCCGCCGTTGCCGTGTGCACGGTCGGCCCCCGGAACTGTTTGCCCATCGCCGTCGTTGCTGTGTGCATGGTCGACCCCCGGACTTTACTGTGGACTCGTGAATGGTCTTGTTTTGTGTTGGCCTGTTTTTGATTTGGTTCTGGACTCTCGTGCT
>NW_024582382.1:2701921-2712411 GCF_018398535.1 Haplochromis burtoni | reverse complement strand
CCTCGTCTGGTCCTGCCTCGTCTGGTCCTGCCTCGTCTGGTCCTGCCTCGTCTGGTCCTGCTATTGCCACGCCACCACCTCGTCCACGCCTGCTATTGCCACGCCACCACCTCGTCCACGCCTAGCACAGCTGGCTTTTCCACGGTCATCTCCTCGACATCACCGGCCACTTTCCAGGCCTCTGGCTGGGCGTCATGGCCATTGTGGGCGGCCCCCGGACCTGCTCCATCGCCGCCACTGCCGTCCGCACGGCTGGCCCCCTGAACCATTTGATCATGAACTCCTGTGCCGTCGGCCTCTAACGAACTATAGATTTCTGGACCATCACCCTCCGGGTCGCCCCCCTGAGGGGTTATGAACTGTTCCCTGCATTCCTGTGCCTTTGATGGACACATCAAACACACATTTTGGACACATTTTTGTTTTTGTGCTTGGTCTCTGCACCTCCTGTGGGGGCATGGCTGACTTTTTTCAGGATTTTTTTTTTTCTACAATGTTTCACTTTAACTTAGGGATATCGTGAAAGGCTCACCCGAAAAAAGCATATTTGATATAAGTCACATAATACTGCAGCTTAATTCTGCCTGTCCTATAACAGAAGACACAAAATTTGCTTGAACACCACAAACAAATCTCACCTTGGATTCTTGAACTTTTTGGAGAATAATTTCATGTTCTTCCTCACCCATATCAAAAACCTTTAAGGAGGAGAGTGTCAGTCAAAAAAGACCTTTTAACCATATCTGAATTAGAGTTTCTTGGTAGCAAGATTAAAACCTACAAAATAGATAACAGAGTTACTGCTTAAATCTAACAAACCATCTCAGAAATATAAAAAACATAATTCGGTCAAAGTCCTTGGCAGAAGCTAACCTTCTGTTAAAACAAGAAAGCCAGAAAAAGATGCCCACTTCAGAAAAAAACAAAAGGAGACTACGATTCATAGCATGACATCATCTGAATGAATGTAATATAACAGCTGAATATCAGTACACAGTGTGACTGGGCTTTGATGTTTAATCAGTTTTGAGCCAAGAGCATCTGCTCTGATTCTTACAGCCCGCTCACAACAAATAACGCTCTCTCTGAGGCTACCATCAGTGTTACTGACAGAGATTTAATGAAGCTCAAGAAATACAGTCTGCTCTTCTCATGTGTCCACGAGACAGAGAAAAAGACGGACGGACGGACAGACAGACAGACAGACAAATAGATACCTTCAGCAGGTAAGCAAATAGCTCATCGTCACTTTTCACATGTTCGGGTGAGGGCACTCCAACCCTGTTGACCACCGTGTACACAGCTTCCTCATAAAGCAGGTCCAGCTACATGAAAACACACTCCAGTTAATAACAACCTTTCAAAAATAAAAAGCTCGTGTTCTTTTGCCCTTATGCGTTCTGCTCCACTGCACATCAAAAGCAGGAATAAAAAGCCTCAACTGTGTTGTTATTGTGAGTTTTGAGATTTAATCCCTGCTGAAAAAAGATGAAAACAGAGAAGCTGAGCTCACGCACCTCTGTCCTGCTGATTCTGTCGGGGATAAAGGCCTGGTCCACATGCTCTTGGGGTGGTGGAACTGTGCAGGCCCCTCTTTGGCACTGCGAGAGGACAAAACCAGTTCAGCCAAAATAAAATTGGCCTTGGATAAAGGCTGTGTTGAGAGGAAGAACTTATAAGACACATGTTTGGCTTTTTTTGTTTGTTTTTTCAGGAGAAGTACAACGCCCATTTATTTGGGTAATAGCATCAATACAACAATATTAAAATAATAATCTTTTTGAACTAAAAACACAAAAGCAAAAATTACAATCTAAGACGCCTCACTGAAAACTGAGGAAATTTCATGGAAATTATCTTCAAGACACATATCTGATTAAAAAATCCCTACTGTGTCACAGATTACAAATGATTTGCAGTTTTTCCATGAATGCACAACTCATCCTAAGAGCTGCTCTCTTTTGCGAAAAAGAATAAAAAAACGAAATAATTTAACAGGATCTGCAGGTAATTGGTGTCAAAAAATCATAAAAACTGAAGGGTAGTCAAATGCCTTTGTTCTCCAAAAAGAACATTACAGCAAACCTGCCACTGAACACAAGGATAAAAACCGTGCCTAAAGGAATGTGCTCTTGATGATGGATCAAAGTCATTGGCCAACAAATATTTGTACAATATTTGTTTGTTGTTGACCAATGCCAGCTATGAAAAGAACCTTATAAAGGCATGGTCTTGTCCCCATACCCTCAGGAGCCAGTCAGGTTGTAGTTATTGATTCAGCAATGTATTCTGCACAACATCAAAAAGTGCTGAAAGACAACATGATCACAACCAAACCGAAAGTTGAAACGGAACTCAAGTTGAACTTCCACTGACGACTGGTTCAAGAATGGAGAAATGGTCAATAGTTATGGACAGGTTTACAAGGGACAACTCGTAAATCAGTGCCAACATCAATGTCCAAACTCTTCTGTGCTCCTGGAAAAATGGTCAAAAACTTCTATAAACAAACTCTTAAACCTTGTGGAAAGGAATGGGCTGAAATCGGATTAGACCCAATGTATTAAGAATGGGATGTCACTCAATTTCATTTGCATGGAAAGCCCTCTGTAAAGCCCTTTGACTTACCTTGTGTTTGAATAGCACTATACAAATGAATCTGACTCAACTTGATCCCTCTGGTGGAATAGAAATTCAGAGTTCAATTGTCTTTCTATTTTGCACACACAAACAAAATAAATAAATAAGCGTAAATTTAGCCACCGACGGGTAGGGGAAAAACAAAACAAACAAACAAAAAAATCATGTTTCCAGAAGACAATATGATAAATGGCATGCTGAGTGAATATACCTTCTGTTTTGATCACAGTCAGCAGTTTGCTTTGGGCTTATTGGCTATTTTGCTGACAGCGATACAGCAATTTGGAAATGAAATCATCAAGCATTTGCTACAAATTTTTAAAAAGCATCACTGTCTAGCTTTGGCAGTAGGAGAAACTGAACACAGCCTCGACAGCAGTTTGTCACAGCCGAGTTTCCAGCCCTTTGAGCGCCCCGCTTAACCTAGTCCGTCTGTCTATAGACGTCAGAGTGGTCATGGTGGTGGGCTGAAAGACAGCGCAGAGATCTACACTCGCTACACATGCTGTACATGTTTCAAGCCTGTAACAGACAGAAATGCGGAGGTTAGGTGGGGGTTACCTCCGCCTGGGCCGCCCGCATCATGTTCTCCTGTTTCTGCAGGATGGCATTCATACGCTCAAAGAACTCCACGCTCTCCTCTGAAATCCTGCCAAGTAGACGGAGCACATTGAAAATCGATTATCTCTAAAGATAGAGAGGGAAAATAAAAAAGTGAGTTGAAATGCATGTTGTACTCTGTTATACACCCACACAATCTGATCAACCTAAATTATTTATGGATGGTAATTACAGCAGGATTCAGTGACATTTGTGGGATCACACAGCATCCTGTTTGCAGACACTTTGAAGAAGCATCTGTCAATAAAGAGGATCTTTTTCTTTTAATGTTGAACTACTGGACTCCATCGCCTACCGTTCAGCTTTTTATTACTTATCAAACACCCTCTTGTCCCAAGCTTAAAAAAAGAAAAAGTCAGCATGTCTGCACCCTGCATGAACCATGTTAATCTGCTATGAGCCGGGCTGTGTGCAAAATGCAAATGATGTTTCTGTTTCCTCCAGGTGTGAGTGAATCCCCGGACTCCCGCCAGCCCCAGTTGTCATGGTGATTCGGGCACATTCACTGAGCTGGCTGAACACCTTGGGAATCCCCACCACCACCACCACCACCACCACTTACACCCCATCTCTCCCAGTATCGTCCAAATCTCTCTAGGGGGAATCTTCCCCTCAGCCTTTATGGAATTCACAGACACCGGCAGCCACTCTTATGTGAGCTGTAGCGGAACCATCAGGATCAGCCATGCCGTCTGCCTTTAACTTCTCACCTCCACCACCTAACCCTACCATCACATCTACCTCTTTTCTTATCCTGGCATACTTTGAAAGAACTGTCCACAGAGGCCCTGACACACTCCTTTATTAGCATCCCAGCATCCCACATCCCAGCACTTACTGAATATCACAGTGGTGGGGCAGCAGATGGTAAACCCATGAGGTTTTTAATGGATACTAATTGCTGCCATGCTGGGTGAGTTGGTGAAGTTTCCACTGGGGTGAGGCCCAGCTGAACTGGAAAAGTGAAAGTTTCCTTGGGTAAACTTTTATAATCATATCAGAGTCACTAAAACATTCATTTTAACATAACACTCATGCATGGCTATAACTATACCACATAGTGTTTTTTTATGGGTTTATAATTGTGAACAGGGATAAAGAGAAAAACACTGCATTGCAATGGTATTTGATTTATCTTTGAGTGTCATGCCTTTGGTATACCCCCCCCCCCCAAAAAAAAAAAGAAAAAAAAGAAAAGTGAGGTGTACAGCTTGACAGTGAGGTCAGTCCTCCCAATATCAGTGTCTAATGTTAGGCCTTCAGTGGTTGTTTTTTTTAATCTACAGCCAAGAAACCATTTTACCAAAGCAGTTTATTGGCATGATGCCATTTCATCTGACTCTGTTTGTAAAATTGATGGAGTTAGAAATCTTTTTTGTAGGTAAGTGACAGCTTATAGATATTTGGAGGGAATAAATCATGTATGAATATTTTCTAAAGAGTATTTTCTTCATTGCAGTTTCAACCCATAAAAAGTCGACAACTCATTTCAGGTGACTGAGCCATTGCAGCCTTACTGGTCATTATGGCAGGATTCACATGGCTGTATTTCAGGCTTCAGTGTTCTCACTTCTTGTCACTTTGAGTTGGTGATGTCATGCATTGCTGAAATGAATTTCTCTTTTCTTACGCTACACATGGCGAAAGTCAAGAGAAATTCAACTTCTGAAGTGCCAGCATGGCTGTTAGTCAATTAAATTTTTTATGCAAATATCCTGAGAGCATGAATTGGCCCGTCTGTTTATTTTTTTATAGGAGTAATTGATCATTGCAGTGAATAATCAAGCTGCTGGATATAAACAAAGTTAGTAACAAGCATTAGCTAGCTTGGCTAATGGTAACATTAGTCAAAGCCCTGCTAGCTAGTCTTTTGATAACTGGTTATAGTTGCTATTACAATTGCCCTAGTAAAGATATCCTGACCTCAAAATTCTGGAAAGCCTGAATCCTCTGTGAATCTTGCCTTAGTGATTTGATCCCCAACTAATCTAATCTGAAGTTTCTTTGGGTCAGATACTAAAACCCAAATTTCCCTCAAAACATCCCCAAAATAAAAATAAAACTTAAAAAAAAAAACCCAACCTTTTTGAATATGTTTGGAACTTGTTGAATGTCCATTAGTCAGTAAGACTAGCTAAGCATTATTTAATGTTTACTCAATAAAAAATTCGACACTCAAACTTGCTTCAGGATTTCTTGCCTATTCCCATCAAAAATCCCAAAACAAATGGTATCTTCTTTTGTCTAAGTGACATTTCAACAACAACAAAAAAATCCAGCAATTACGTGATAACCAGGACAGCTGCTAAATTTGCTCTACATTAAAACAGTTCTGAATAAAACCCATAGCTATACTTTTCAACCACCCTCCTGCATTATACAGAAAATAAAACCACAGCTGTTTTTCGTAAGTAAACCTCCTCAGACAGCATTTGAAAGAAACCCCCAAACCGAGTCTGTCAAAGACAAAGCCTGTTCCACTAACAAGGGATTGGGAGCTTTGTTTCACGGAGCTTCAGTTTTCATTTGCACAAATAGTACAAATAAGCTTCATTCCACACTAAGACTTGTGTTTAGAGACACTCGGTTCTCTCCACATCCGGGTTGAATTGCCCAGAGTATTTTTGTATCCAGAAATCTGTCCCATCTTTTGTCAGTCAGCTTGAGGATTTGTCCAAACAGTCTGGGATACTTTTTTTTCTTTCTGGGGGCTTGGGACAACATGTTCATGGGAAGCAGTACAGCACAAATGATGCAAATCAAGTCCATTTTAACATGATACATCAAAAAGATATATTAAAGATGTATTAAGTTAAATCGTTCTCTCCATCTCTCATCCACACACACACACACACACACACACACACACACACACACACACACACACACACACACACACATACACGCACGCTACCAGAATAACAAACTGATTTGATGTTGCTAGGAAACAGGTCCCTTTTTTTAAAACCTCATTTTATTGTAATTTATTTTCCGAATTCATTCAAATGCTTCAATTATGATTTCCTGTCTGGAGAGTAAATCAGAAGGAAAACAAATAAAAACAAGAATGTCTTCTGTCTAAAAGAATATCTCAGAATAAACCTGAACTGACTGAGAGTGCGAAGATGACAGAAGCCCTTCACTTCAAACCCCAATACATGATGGCAGTGCATACATAGTAATTAATATTGCAGACATCGCTGTCATCTGCGTCATCTTCTAGTAAAGTTAAATGTTGTTTTATTTATTTATTTATTTTTAATCTAATTCCTTATGGATGTCAATCCATAATATAAGCCTGTGGCTCCAATCATAAACTGAGATCTCTATGACAAGGAACCCCTCAAAACAACACAGAAGACTGTTTGTTATACTCTAATTACACATTTGATTAAGCAGCAAAACATTACAGGTGGAAGGCTTCAGCGCGGAGATAAAATCACAAAAGCTCTGATTGAATCTTTCCATTCAATACCGTGGAAGAATCTGCAGTCGCTCATGCAGCCAGTGGTACTGACAGACATAAAAGTAGCCTGGTGTGAAATTATTTCCAACTCAAGACTTCTTGGTTGCTTCCCAGTTGCGTTTCACAGTTTTTACTTTCTCATTCCGTGGGTCAGTGGCTGACTGTGGATCTGACATATTTTAAAACAGACCACTGTCAGGTTTAAAGTAAAGGTTTGGCATGCCTTCTGAAAACAAAAGCAGTGTCAACAAGAAATCTGACACAAAGACACAATTAAAGGATTGCTGAGGTGAAAGACAATTCTCCTGGATACTTTGAGTAAATGGCTATTCCTTCCTTCAACTTTTTCCCCACTTATCACATACTGTTTTCACAATTTTAAGTAAGATGTGCCCCCTCAGAGCTCTTTGAGCATGCACAATCTTATTCTTCTTTTGACGGCTCGCTTTAGGGGTCATTACAGCGGATCATTTGCCTTCATCTAACTATGTCTTAGTATCCTCTTCTGTCACACTAACTCTCTGCTTGTCTTGCTTCATTACATCCACAAATCTTCTAGGGTGGTCTTTCTCTTTTCTCCTGTCTGGCAGCTCTATATTTAACATCATTTGCCCAGTATATCCACTATGCTTCCACTGTATGTCCAAACCATCTCAGAATTTTATCGTCACCTTTGTCTCTGAATGTCTCAACTTCAGCTTTCCCTCTGATATACTTGTTTATAATTCTATCCATTCTCGTCACCCAAATGATAATCTTAGCATCTGCATCTCTGCCACGTCCTGCTTTGCGTCATGTCTTCTTGTTAGTGCTAGTGTCCCCAGGCCATGCATCACAGCATGTCTCATTACCATGAAGAATAGCGCATCACTATAACATTTCAAATGTTGTAAAAATGTGTGGGACCACTTTGTTTTTTTACACGTTTATTTTTGTGTTTGATTTGTCTTCTCTGTTGTTATTTGGTTATTTTTAAGGGGAAAAAAATGCAATTTAATGCATTTAGGCATGGAGACATGGTTAAGGCTACCGACTGAAGATCAAACCCAAAATTAGCATTGGGATAACAGGTCATTTAATAAATGACTTTGAATGTGGCAAGATTGTTGTTGAAGACAGGCTTGTCGGTGTTTTTTTCCCACACCACCATCTCTAGGATTTACAGAGAATGGTCTCCAAAAGGGAAAATATCTACTGGTCTGCAGTGAAAGAGAAAATGCCTTGTTGATGCCAGAGTTCAGAGAAGAATGGCCAGTCTGCTTTGGATAGCCAATATTAACTCAAACATAATGTTGAATCTGGAAGCAGATGGGCTATAGTGGCAGAAGACCACACTGTGTCACTCCTATCAGCTAGGAACAAGAAGGTGAGGCTGACATTCAAAAGTGGACAAAAGAACTTTGGAAAAACATGATGCGGTCTGATGAGTATCAGAGCAGATCACCCCTTTTATCTTCAAAAATTAAGGATGTTTTGAGGGTAAAAGGGAGTCCAGCCCAGTATTAGCAAGTTTTACCAAATAAAGTGGCCAGTGAGGGTATACAACATTAACCAGGAAATCTTTTCACATCTGCAACAAACCCATGATCTCATAAAACTCACAGTTGGCCAAAGTCTAGCTATTTAATTCTGTGGAACTATCCTGCCCACTGAAAAATGAAGTTAAATGGAGTCCCAGCGTACTACAATGCAATCCTTACAAGTGCTGACCAAGCGTTGTAACATTGTGCTTACTGACACAACTAAATGTGCATTAGAGGTTGCCTGTCTGGTAGTATTTTAGACTTTCATAATTTCCACAACTCCCACAACTAAAAACCAAATCCAAAACTGAACTTTAAACTAAACTAAAGCTTAACTACAAACTGAGTAATTTTTAAAGTGTTCCAATTTCTGATCCAGAATGCTCTAAATGCCAGAAACCCGCTAATTAAATTTGACATTTTAATTCATTTTAATTCATGAAACATCCTTGTGCAACAATGTTTCACTCTATGTCATGTTCATTCATTACAATTATAATATGTACTGTGATATAAGATACATTCTGATATTTATATCAGTTAAAGGAAAGGCATTAGAAAAATGCAAAAATAAAAAAGTAGTGATTCTACTTTAAGAACCGCAGGAACCACATGTAAGCCAGCAATCCGAGAGCAATCCGTATATAAATTTTATCCTGATCAGTGTGGTGTCATGGTCTGTGGGTTTTGTTTGGTAGCTTTTTGTTCTCAATTATCCCCAGTATTTTGAAGATTCAGTTTTTGCTATATTTTAGTACTGTTTATACACTGTAAAAAAAATTGTAATATAAAAGTATTTTACTGTGTATTTTACAGTTTTGTACTGTTCTTCTAGAATATCATTAAATTCACATAAATATACTGTGATTTTAC
The DNA here is from genome assembly GCF_018398535.1 of Haplochromis burtoni. Taxonomy (NCBI): domain Eukaryota; kingdom Metazoa; phylum Chordata; class Actinopteri; order Cichliformes; family Cichlidae; genus Haplochromis; species Haplochromis burtoni. The sequence goes on along the minus strand of NW_024582382.1, from coordinate 2,703,288 downwards.
ATTTCAAATGTAAATTAACATAAAATCACTGTAAATGTAATAAAACAGAATTTTCTTGTTTTTTAAATGTATTTGTCTGTACATATGCATATTTATATTGTTAAAATACATTCAAAAATGTATCATAATTTCACAAATATTTGTCCGTTATTTGAAAGATTGAACTGTTAAATTCAAATGTAATGCTATGGAAAAATATATAAAGTGATTCTTATAAACTGTTTTTACATCAAATAATAATAATTATTATTGCTATTTAGGCCGATCGTGGCTCAAGAGTTGGCAGTTCGCCTTGTAATCAGAAGGTTGTCGGTTTGAGCCCCGGCTCGGACACACTCGGTCGTTGTGTCCTTGGGCAAGACACTTCACCTACTGGTGATGGCCAGAGGGGAATTATAAAGTGGAATTGTAAAGCGCTTTGAGGTTCTCAAAAAGCGCTATATGAATGCAATCCATTATTATTTAAACCAACTGTTAACTGTATATTTCTGTACAATTAAGTATTATTATTCATATTGCCGCATTCATTGACCTTGTTTATAGGTGATTTCATTGTTTAATCACATTAAAATGTTCCTAATTTAATGTTTAAAGCACTTGAAAAAGGCAAAATCCCATGTAAAATTAGGGCAACAAACTGTATTGTCATTACTGAAAATAACCGTATTTTCATGAGAAAGTTATTTTCTGTTATTTTATGGTATTATTTTGGCGCCCCAGCTGCCGGAATATTACTGTTTTTTTTAGGATTTTTTTTTGTACAGTGTAGTACAAAATCCTACAATCCTATCCTCTGTGTTTCCTTTTTGTCTATCCTCCTGTGTCTTTCCCCTGTGCCAAGCTTATTCTTGTGTGTGTTTCCCTGTTTTGTGTGCACCTGTGTCTCATTTCTTCCCAACTGTGTTTAAATTCCTAAGTCACCATCAGTGTGTATGTGTACCCTTTGTCCTCACAGCATCTGCTTTCCTCCCCATGTGTTTTCAGCTGAAATAAAGGGCTTTCCTTTTTTTATTCAGTCTGCCTAGGAGTCTGCATTTTGGCTCATCCTCCTCTGATACTTGACAGGTGGAGCTGTTTGGAACAAATACACTTTAGGATGTTTATATATATCCTATGTTTAAATAACCTATTTAGGAGACCATATTACATTTTGCAGAGCTTGTAAAACAGTCAACTTTACAATATTTATCCAAATCAGAGTGGAAAGCACAACTGCCTCTTTTAATAGTGCATGCACAGAACTACTCTGTTACTTTCCATCCCTGGTTGGTTATTCCCACAATACGATCTAAATTCTTGTTTGAATGCAAAAACAACTACAGTGGGGCAAAAAAGTATTTAGTCAGCCACCGATTGTGCAAGTTCCC
>NW_024582382.1:2615373-2700494 GCF_018398535.1 Haplochromis burtoni | reverse complement strand
TGTACCTCTGGTGCAAATTACTGACCTCTGTCATCATTTTAGGTGGGGGAACTTGCACAATCGGTGGCTGACTAAATACTTTTTTGCCCCACTGTACTCATGTGATGCTGGAAGCAGTCTCAAATAAATGCAGTATTATTATTTGACTGACATGCTAAAGGCTGAGATTCTCAGCTACTTTACTGAGCTCTTTTAAAATTTAATTACTACACAAAGAAATAAAGTTTTACTAAGATTTTCTAGGTTTTGGGAAGACAGCCAGGAAGTCAGGAAAATAAAGTAAAACATGGTAGGTCCTGCTCATTTCAAGGACTTGTATATTTTAAATTTTTGCTTTACTAGTCTTGGCTAACTTTGCAATAGCAGGTGTTGACTTTTATTGCATTAGGGGTTTCTGTTTAATGTCACTCTCAATTGACTGTGTTATTCTGCATTATTAAAAAACGAGAGCCTCGATACCGTGACACTGAGAAGTCAGAGTCATTAAGCAAGCTGGGGATTCAAAACACAGTGAAGTCAAGTGTGAAATATGAAGACTACTTCTCTTGACGGATGTGGAAGCGGACAGCAAAGTAATCAAGCAACAACAACAACAACAAAAAAGCAAAATATAAATTTAAATATAAACCCTGGTGGGTTTATATGCTGTACCGCCAGTCGAGCCGATTGCTGACAGTGTATTGTGCTTTTCCACATTGTTAAAAAACCAGCTCACATAGAGGTAAAACATAATTTGCTCTACTGAATTAAAAAGTTCACCTCCGATGTGCAGGTCTCTGCTCGGAAAGGGCTCGGCTCTGACAGCCGACTGTACTACTGGGTCAACAACCGTGGATGGAGCAGCCTAAATCCACCCGGCCTCATTTGCAAATTCTCAATTAAAGTGAAAGTGCATCCAGGTCAGCAGGCGTCTGAATGGATAACAAAGATCAACAGCCTGACTCTAATGATGAGGGCTCAGGGTATGCACACAGCTGAGACTCAGTGGGGAAGCTGCAGCACCAAGAAGCTGGCATGGGAAATGAGAGAAAGGTGCGATACTGTCAGGTCGAATCACTGCTTAATGAAGACAATAAATCAGGTCTTTAATAAAGAGCACAAATCAGCTTCTATTATGTGATATTAATTTTGCTTAAAAATATTAAAATCCTAAATCAATAAACCTCTTTAAGTTATCTTAAAAATACAATGAATTAAAATGTATGTGAAAAATGCGTCAAAAATAATCTGTATGTTCAGCATCACACTTTCAAATTCAAATTTGATTAGTGTTCAACGCAGCGATTGAGGTTATCTTCAATGTTAAAAATAGAAATGGTCGTTATTACAAGTATAAGTTCACATCACGGCAGCAGCCTGTGTTTAGGTTGCTATAGAAACCTCAGGTTCATACGATTACTTTTGGCTTTATATAAAGCTTCAAAACACGACTGAAATAAATCAGATGACTCTTTTTTTTTCTTCTTTTTTTTACCTATTCCACTTGTTGCGAAGAACAAACTAAACTCCACTAACATAACTAGCATAGGCTAATGGTAACACATTTAAGAAATTAATTAAAAATAACATTATAAGAGAGAGAAAAAAATAGAAAACATCACAAGGTGGATATACTGCAGAGTATAGATAAATATGTATGTGTGTATGGCATGAAGATGAACAATACAGGGCAACCACTGTCTATACTGGCTTAAAGGGTGACTAAAATACTGGATTTAGATTAATGTGCCCTTTCAGAGATTCAGATAGGTTTTATCCATTTAGTTTTCTATTGTTAGCTATCTGCATAAAAAAGCTCTGAGGTTAGCATATTCACTGGCCTGTCACAAGGTTTCTATCTACCATAATCTCATTTCAGAAATAGGATCTGTAACATTACTGGCTTCATCAGACTGTCACCATCACGGCGCTTTTGTCATGTGAATGTGTCACTTTTACGTTAATGATCCTCATAACTCTATACAGACATATCCATGACAGTAACAGAGCCACAGTAACCAGGCAATGTTTTTCATACACTCAAGAATACAGTGCCTTCAAAAGAGGAATATATAAGGTCTCAGTTTTCTTGCTAGTTTTGTAGTTACTTAGAAAGAACTGCGATGAAGCTCGCTACCTGAGGAAGACTAAAGTATCTGCAGTTAGTCACAAACAGCAAATTATTTAACAGTAGGATATAAAGCGTGATGGAGTTTTGTCAAATCCTGACTCTACAGTCTTTGTGGATGGATCTTCAGTGCAGTAAAGGTTTTACTTAAAAGTTGTTGTTTACAGATGTTTCAATTTGTAATAGGAAACTGTTAAATGAGGGAAAACTCAACATCTATTAAATGTGTTTTGTGATTTTGGAGAGGTCTAGTTTAAAGCAACTGAACTATGTCTTTTGTGCTTTCACTGCAGGTGCCAAAATGTGGAAAAAACATTTATTTTTTTTCCTTAAATGAGCTTTGAGACTTCCGCTTATCATTAGGGAGATTATCATGAGCATTATATATCTGATTCTACATCTGGCAGAGATTTATTTTTGCCTCATGGTAATGGTGTTTAGGGCTTTTGCAAAACCTGTCATGTTTGTGCGCTGAGTAACTCTTGAGTATCCACAGGAGACTAGGGTTTCACAATACTAGGATTTAAATGTTTCTGCTACTGTAAACATTACGTCCGGATCAACAGAATGAACCTTTTGGGACTAGGGTTTAAACTTGACACGGATACCCAGGAAAATCCTTGACACCATTTTCAATACCACAGGGGAAAAAAAAGACAAAATAAAATCAAGATGCACTTTTTTCAGTTACGTAAATGAGAAAACTATTTGTCAAGCTCTCTGCCATAGTGAGAAACAAAACAGAAGCTGTAAAATAACCATCTAACCAATTCTGGGTTGCGCGGAGGCTGGAGTATATCACACATTTTAAAAGAAAAGATCAGGTAGTTCAGGAACTTTTTAATACTACAATGCTACATTTCTTTTTTAAATGGGACCTTTACTCACTTTTAAATTCCTCATAAAGTGTAGTTCAGTGGTATGAATCTCAACGATTGCTGAAGTGTTCAGCTGCTAGTGAGGGGAGGGGGCTGTGATAAGGATGTTCAAGGCCCACTTCCCCCTTGGAATGAAAAGTTCGTATAAATCAATGCAAAGTTGTTTGGAGTGATCTGTCCTATGACATAACATTTCTATCCTGATAAGCACGTTTTCATCTTGTTAGCGGTTGTGGGATCAAAATAAAAAAAATTATGAACACTTTTGCCCAAAACTGCCGGGTACGTCATTTTGACCCCAAAGGAATTAATGTAAAACTACTACTGCTGCACGCCTGGTTGCCTAGCAACATTATTTTTTTTTACACATAATTAGATTTGAAAGCTGCTATAACATGACCCAAAATTAGATAGACGTTATTGATAACTCTGCATGCCTTTCTTCATCAAATCCTAGAATCTTCTCTGTGGTCTTCATCATTTCCTCCTCTCTGGCAATTCAATATTCAGTGTTTCCAAACCATCTCAACCTTGCCTCTCTAACCTTGCCTCCAAAACACTCAACCTGTTCTGATATACCAATTTCTAATCCTGACTGTTCTGGTTGCTCTCACTGAAAACCTTAACATCTTCAACTCTTCCAGGATCATTCATCACAGCAGGTCTCTAATTACTATCTTGTAAATTTTCACTCTATTCTCCTTCTCCTCTCTAGTGCACTGTCAGTTGCTTTATATGGTCGACACCAAGCATTTAAACACATCCACCTTCACTACCTCTGCTCCTTGCAGCTTCTTGTAACACCTGTCTCCCTCTCATTTACATAGGTATTCTGTCTTGCATCTCCTGACTTTCATTTGTCTTCTCTCTAGAGGATACCTCCACCTCAGACAGACCACAACAATGTCTATGAATATACAGTCCACAGAGACTTAGCTCAACTGTCAGCCTATCCATCACCATTGCAAACAAAAAGGGGCTCCGAGGCGATGCCTGATGAACCCATCTGTCACTCCTATCACACACCTCCCCACTGCCTTGCTGTCCTCAAACATCTCCTGCACAGAATACTTCTCTACACTCCTGACTTCCTCATAGAACACCACAGATGTTCTCATGTTATCCTATCATATGTTTTCTCTAGATCCACAAAGAAACAGCGCAACTCTTTCTGACCTCTATACTTTTCCATCAACACCCTCAAAGCACATATTTCATTTGTAGTGCTCCTTCTCAGAATAAAGCCATACTGTTGCTCACTGAACTCTTCTAACATATCTTTAACAACTCTTTCCCATATTCTCAAAATTTAACCAACTTAACCATTTTATTCCTTTGCACATCCTTGTTCTTGAAAATCAACAGCAGTACACTTCTTCTCCACTCCTCAAAGATCCTCTGACTCTCCAACTTTGTGTTAAACAGTCTGAATAAAAAGCTCACTGCCCTCTCTCCTAGACATCTCCATCCCTGCACAGATGTGTTACCTGGGCCAACCATCTTTTTACCACGTGATTCACTAACCTTTCTCCATCCATCCATCCATCCATCCATCTTTTCATTTTCATCATTCACGAGCTTCTCAATGTACTCCACCTTGACACTCTCTTCACTCGTTGGTACATTTTAATATCCCTAATTTGCTGCACATCCTTTCCAGGTCGATCTTTCTGCCTAACAAAAGTTCTTTTCCTCAGAGGTGGCGTGGAATGCGGGTATGGAAATCTCGGTGAACATATATGATTGAATGTTTGTTTATTTGTTTGTGGTACTATTTGTACATGTATGTGCATCCGGCTGACTCACCTGCGAGGTAAGGGGTCAGGACAGTGTGTGAGGGGGCTGCTGGCAGTCGGAGGAGGAGGCTCCCTTCGGCTCCTTAGCGACTGGCTCCTCTGCACCTGCCTCAGCACACTACTTTTTAGGTCCAGCAGCGTAGTCATGATGTTTCACTGCAGAGTGGAGACAGGAAGCACATGTTAAGACTCTGCAACTCGCTGCAACCCCTGAGAGTTAGTAATTTGCAGGCTCAAATCTGGGAAGGTTTGTCATAATACATTTGATTTTAGGTACAAGACAATATTCATAAAACTACTTGTTTCTAGAAATACACTTGGTCTGAAGGCTTCTTTTAGTTTAATCAGCTGCATAATCACCCTCTTTCACCTTTAACATAATTATTCTCTTCCTCAACAGGAGCTGTGTTCTATTTCTGTCTGCACCTAACCGATGCTGCAGGGTATGCAATTTATCTTTCACCTTTATGTCTGGCCTGCTCAGAGCCAATTGAACCCTTTTTTTTCTACTGCACTTTGTAAAAAAATATGCAAAACAAAAGAGACAGAGTGGAAAAACAAGGCTGCATAAAAGTAATGGTCACAAAAGATGTTTTATAATTAAAAGAACCATAAAATATATGTTAAAAAAATGAGTTACGTAGAAGCTAAATTTGGAAATGAATGTCTTAATTATAGACCTGGTCTTTGTGCGGATGTAATTTTATGCAATTCTACATCGTACTGCTAAAACAGTTCAGATTCCTCGAGGCGCAGACTCCGCTTGATCTTCTAGCGTGTCAGGAAACCAGACATGAGTAAGAGGTAGAGCATCTGTGGACTGGACTGAGTTTTCCACTTTACTGGTATCTGGTTTACAATAATTTTAGGTAAGTGGTAGTTGGCAGTGTAATATCTGCATGAATGCCAGGAACAAGGATTTCTTAGCAGAACTTTAGCCAGATCATCACACCATGTTCACACTACAATATGAGCCAGCCTTAGCTTTTCACAGGCATCAGTGAGCTATGGCCATCCCAAAACCTATAATGGGCTTAGCATTTGTCCTTCTTGGGAATTAGTAGGTAGTTATTAGGTACTAACAACTGCATATCACAAAACCGGCTGCTTTGACCCTGCTGCTTGCTGTTATAACTTGCTCTTTTGCTAAGTCATCCACATTTTTTCCTGCTTCCAGTACATCAAGTACAAACTGACTGTTCACTTTGTTCTAGACTAGGATTGTACTCGCTTGCAGACACTAACACCGACAGCTATACACACGTTAACCAAGTATTTGTTCCTGTTATACATTTTAGAAGTCAGTGTCTGCACAGGCTGTCACAATAATTCAGCAGGCACACATAAATTTTCATGGAGCTATGATTTTGACAAATATATAACACATAGACCTGAGCAGACTTTCTCTTACATACAATACTTATGTATCCCACTCCTTATCAACTACTATTGTATCAACATAATCAGTGTTATTCACTTCCTTTTAATTTGCTGCTAATCTGTCTAGCATGTATTAACCCTGCCTGCAGTGACTGGGGAAAACATCTTGCATAATCAAAACCAGTTTACATGAAAGCAGTAAATATTAATGTAAACGTAATTATTCAAGTTCTCATACCTGACCATTTTCGAAGAATTGATTTGGTTTTTTTTGTTTGTTTGTTTGTTTAAGCCACTTAATGTTGACTTAAAATAGACAAATAAGACAACTTAAAAAATGATTTTTAATTCCTTTAGGCACGTTATTACTAGGTGCCTAATGCAAAAGTACAATTTGTTCTGAGGTATGCCAAATTACACAAGAACTTATGAGATCTTATGGAGGGATGAGTGCAAATTTGAACTCTTTAGTTCAAATGTTAAGCAGTATGTGCATGATCCACCCGACAATACCTGATTTGATTGGCAACATATTCATTTTTCAGCTTAACAATGATCCCAAACATACTGCCAGTGCAGTAAACGGAAAGAAAAACACACAATGGAACACTATTGGTCAATAAATCTCTTAATAAATAAAGATTATATTCCCAATTTTCCTAGCAAAATATAGACAAATAATGGGTGGCTGATGTAGCTATGATGTAGCTGCATTTTGGGGGATTCAGCATTGTGTGATGAATGGGAATTTTAACATCTCGAGATTTTGCAACTTTTGCACATGATTGTTTTGCATTTCTTGGCAATTAACGTTATTGTTTTGTCGCTTAAATTTGATTAATAAGATTGATAGCAAGTGTTGCGTCTCTTAGTAAATAAGATGCTGGCAGCTTCAGCTGCTCTTCTTGGCTTAGCTCACAGACTGATAACTGAACTGGCTGCCTTTACCCTCTGTTTTATGTACATTACACAAAACAGATATTACGGAATGTGGTGACTAATGATAGGTGGATTTTGAGAAATCAGAGATTGGCAATTCCCTATAGGTTGGAGCTCAGAAGACTACCAGCTGCTTTCTGTCGTTTTATATTCATTTTTGGGACAAGTGCTATCAGTCCTCTCATCTGTCTTTTGGCTAGAAAGTCAGGATCACAAAAAATTCTTTATTAATTCCATCTGGGTAAAAAACAAAACAAAATCCCCTAAAGGAACTTAGTGATCTCAAACTGACCTTGGTCATTCAATTATTCTGGATGATGAATGTTTTAACTTGTAAATGACCGATTTGTAACAGCATTAATTAGACTTATTGAACTAAGGAGCCATTCATCAAGCTATGCAACACACACACTACTGAAGCATTCAATGAGTGGACAGCTGAGCTACACAGGATGAAACCAGGTTGACTGTTATCTTTGCAAACAATAACTAAGAGTTGTTTGCATATAATACATTTAATTAAACAAGATTATGTCCAATAGTTCATTTCTTATATAGTTATTTCATAACATGACAGGTTTTTTTTTTCAACAAATTCAAAAATGGTATCTGAGCATATATAAAGAAAGCTATCCTCGGGCTGTCATGAGTATGAAATATGAATTTAGAAATCTGAGCCTATGCAACATCCTGAAAGAGATTGGCACTGTGTTGCTAAGCGATTCTCTGAGACTGAGTAGTTCTCTCTCAAAGCCAATTGTCATAAAGTGAATTCTCATTTTGGCTTCATAGTGACTTTCAAGTGTAACTAAATTATATGTCCTAATAACAATATCATATGCTGTCACAGCTCCGTGCAGAGCCAAACAATCAAACAAATTCTTCTGGATGGAAATATCACATGCTGTCATTTTCACCATGTAAAGGAATAACACAAATATGTGAAGGAACCACAATATAAAGCTTAAAATATCAAGAATATCAAAAATCAGCTGTGGTTAGCCTATAACCACAGTTTGCACCAAAACTATGGCACACAAAAAATATTTTTTTAAGCTTCAGTTTTTTTTGTCTTAGTCAAGCAAAGAACTTCATTATGTATGTCGGAAGCACGTGCTGTTTATTAGGACTTAATCTACAAATGCTTGCAATTTAATATTAAAGTTAGGGTGTGGATGATTAAACATGTTTTATTTTTAATTGTGATTCTAGGCTCTAGTGATTATTTAAAAATACAATCAAGAGACGATGATTATCCTGCTGTATTTCATTTCCTGTCTTGTTTTGTAGAGTGGTATCAGATGAACGGTTAACTCTTTTCACTCCATTTCCAGTCTTCAGTTTCACACACACTCTAACCAATTTCAACCTTGCTGACCAATTTCTAAAGGCAAAATATAACATCATATCAATTTGTTACTGATCCATAATAGGGGTAAATATCAATAGAGCATCATTTTGTGATATTTTACATGGTGATATTCTTTTCATACAAGGACACTAAATATCTATATTTTATAAAATAAATGTAAATACTAAGAAAAAGAAGGCTCATCTCAGACACCACTATTGTGAGATTACGTTAGCAAATTGACTCGGCCCAAAAAAACAACCAAACAAACAAAATAAATCCAACATCAGACACAATTAGCTTGATAAAGCTAGCTCCTAATAATGGCTCAGTCACAGGAGTCATCAGTCACAATTAAAAAATAAATAAATTGGTGGCTAAATGGTAATTACATGGAATTGTTTTGGGGTTTTTTTTACATCCTGGTACCGATCACTACTTGTGGTGACTAAATAGGCTTGGACCGACAGCAATCATCCTCAAAGAGATAACAATTATTTGCATATCTCACAATCTAATTTATAAATGCAGACAGATTGCCAACATTTTGCTGTCATTCTGAATTAGTCTTTATCAATGAGGACAACCTAAGGGCACTCAACTCAACATTTATGGCAGGTTTTGCTGACAGTGTCATCAAATGAGACAGCTTTATCTTTTTGATAAAACAGATATTGACAAACTTTGAATTTCAGGACATCATTTGCAGTTGAAGAAGGTTACAAATCTCACTATATGTTATTGCAATACTTACCATACTGAAAAATGTCAAAATATTGTGATCACATTGTATTTTGTGGTGGCTGGTGTGTCCCACCTCTGATGTTAACATACTGGTTTTTCCTGGAGTTTTAAGAGTGGCAAGCAACAAAGTAAAATAGTCTCAAATGACCATATTAAGACCTTATTCTTATTTTACTGTGTTATGAATTCAGCACACGCCTTTTCTTTGCAGCATTCCACTTTGACCTCTCCTTAAAAGCCCAAACCATGTTTTGAACACTTACTTCAGACAGCACATGACAGGAAATGAGCTTTGGTCAGCAAGATTGATCTAGAGGATGTAAAAGTCATAAGGAGGTTTTCAGAGGTAGACATCTGGAAACATGATTAATAGTTACCTGCCTGATCACCACCTGTCCTCCCTCTTTTGTGCCTGGATCAGACACAGGGGTATACCCTGACATTTCCCCCCCTGTGTAGATTGGACTTCAGGCCTCTGCAGTTCTTATCTGTGATTCATTCACTTGAATTATATGAAAAATTGTGATTTAGCAGTATATTATTTGCTCAGCCTTAACTGATGTTGATTACCAAACTTTCACAGGAACACACTACACTTATTAGCTGCCACATTTCTGAGCACTAACATTACATTTGTAATCACCGCAGCAGCAAAACAGTTTATAGTTGTGTTTACTTTTCATTTCACTCTTCATGTCAAAAGGCTTTACAATGATTGCAACCTCATTAATCACGCAGCTTGTATCTGTCTAGTAACTGATGAGGAGACTATCAAGAATCCCCTTCACATCTTCCCATCAACACTGCTTATGGCTTTTAAATTTTGATGTGAAATTTGTATAAATCGGACTGAGATTGCAGACTGAGACTGGATGAATGAGTGGCTTTTGTGCAACTGCAACAGTGTCTGTGCCACGAAAAACAGTGAAAGAAGAAGAGACAGAACACTCAAAAAAAGAAATGACAAGGACACAACGGAGAGAGGGTTTGATTGATGGAGAAGTTGTTTCAGAAGACAGTCAGACAGCCTCAAACAGTCAGACTCCTTTTCAATATTTGACAGCCAGTGTCTGCGCATCGACGAGAAAGAAACAGAGTGAGCCAGGGGAAGGGTTTGTTCTGACTTTTACAAGACACAATATCAACGTTAGAGGATAATTAGCTTGGTGGGTATGTGGGAAGAGATTCTGAGCTGATGGCACCCATTTTACTGTTGATTTTTTTTGTCTTTTTAGGATGGTGCTGATGAAGGTTGCCTGTTTGAATTGAATTTGCTTACACCAAATGAATCCAGAAAATGAAACATACTGTATTTGTGTGTGTGACTGTCAGTCGGTGCACCAGGCCAACTGCACAGAGAGAACAGCATGCAGTCGGCTTTCCGGTTCGGAGTAAGCCAGAAGCTCGGGGTAGAAGTTGCATCATTGACTGTGCCAAAGGAGAGTATGCTATCGATCCTGGAGGCTGGCATCTGTTGTCCACATGGAGAATTCACACTTTACTTTGTTAGACTCGAGCGTTGATACTTCTTCTCTGCTAGATAACATCAGTGTTTTGTTTCCAGTGCACCACAGAGGGAAACTCTTGGAATTTCCTCTACTTCGACGCACTTAGCAATTTTCGATGTTTCCCGAAATGGTAGCGATAAGGCGTAAATTTGCTGTTTTGAATCAGTGGTGGTGATTGTACATATAGACATGCCAGCAATTACAGCAGGACTAAGAAAGATTGCATGTTTTTAAAATGTAATTTTAACTCCTGACTATAATATCCTCACATAATCTTTCCTGGTCCTGGGCACTTCGAGCCAGCACTTAATTAAAACTAATTTTTGTTGTGGACTTGTGATTCTGTTCTTTTGGGAAATGAAACATTCAACTTCTATATTTTGTCCTTTGAAGTATTATATTGTTTGTTTGTGTGTTTGTGTTTCTTTGAGTTTTGTTTTCTATCCTTCTATCCTTGTCTTTCCTGTCCAGTCTGCCCTAGGCTTGTCAGTATGTCTGTGTGCCTTTCTGTCTCCTCTGTCGTGTCCCTGTGTTGGTCTGGTTTCTCAGTGTGCTGTCTTTGGGATCCCTTTTTAATTCTCATTCAAGTTTGTATGTCTTAGTCCTGATCCCAGTGTTTGTTATCTCCTATTTTACCTCCTACTTTTGCACCCCCTTGTCTCATTAGTTAGATTCAGTTCAACTGTGTTTTCTCAGATGTTTCCACTCTACCCCAATCTCCTCTTGTCTATTTATACCTTCAGTTTGCCTCTGTCTTTGTTGTGTCCTCCCTTGACATTTATCCCCATAGCAGACTTGTTGTTTTGGTTTCCTTGGTTTTTGACCTGCATTATTTTGTAGTTAGTTTAAGTTCAGCAATAAAGCTGCGTTTTAGTTTACCTCTTGTTTTAGAGTCCTGTGTTTTGATCTGACTCCTGCCTGCCACACAGCCAGCCTCGACAACACCATTATTTTTTTCATATTTTACAATATTTGAGTAAACTGTAAGACCTGCTATGATATATGGTTTAGAGATGGTGATGCTAGGGATATGGTGAGGAAGAGGAACCACTGCGATGACCCCTAAAGGAAGCAGTCGAAGAAGAAAAGTTATTCGTAATCGAATGACTTCCCGTGGTTTTGAGATTCTCAATGTTCAAATATGTTTGATCAGTAGGGTTAAGACTCCTAGTCCCCTACAAATGCAATTATTAACACTTATTTGTTTGACTTATATTGACATTTTTTTGCATGATAATCAAAGACCACACTATATTCAAGTGGTGCTATAAATGAGGCATTTTTAGTTTGCTTCCTATTCATATGATACACTTGTAATTTACTAGGTTTCCTGGTTGACTGCCAAAAAGTAGCTTATAAAGGAAGCAATTGTGGCCTAATTTTCAGGGTGCTTTTTTCAAGAGCTTAAATGTTGCTTCTTCAGTGTTTGACAGGAAACAACAGTTAAGTCCTTCCAGTTCTTTATTGTGAGTTGTAGGTGAGAGGAAAGTGACAGTGAACAATGACAAGTTTTGCAGTTATCCAGAGATTTAAGCATTCGGAACAGAAAGCACAGTGCAGTGGAAAAAGAAAAGGCTCATGCTGAGGGTATGTATGGGATACTTTGTACTTGTAAAGCAAATATTTATATGATTTGTATAAAAAACAGATATTGCAAAAAAAAAGTTTTTTTAGTCAGTCAGTTAATATCACAAAAATAAAAAAATTAATTCAAGCCTAGAAAAATTTCAAAAAGCATTAATTGTAACATAAATGTTATGTTCCAGCTGGCTTCGTGTGCACTTGCCACTTGTCACAGCTTTATTGCAGAGCATCTATTTAACAGAGTTATGCTCTGTGGATGACATCTTACAAAGGCCACACAGCTGAAATACCTGAGGCATCTCTTTCAACTTCCACACTATGGCACCACCAGTGGAAGACTTGCTCAGGCATCATATTATATCTACTACATGCAGACTGGCAAGCGTGGACTGTTGACAGGTAGCAGGCGCCGCAGAGCAGCTGTCTCCCAGGTGAACTCATTTCAATTACGGGAGTGGATTTCTCCCAGCTGATTTCACTCTGTCTCGGCTGTCAACCCATAGTGACAAAATGGGTCGACGTGCCACTATTGGTGTGGCGCCAGCTGCCAAGGAAACACTGTCAAAGCCAAGCAAATGCCTTTCTCACTACACTGGTGCCGAAATCAAGCCAGGGAAACACTGGCTCACCAGTGTCTCTTTCCTGTGAGATCCAATGAGCCCGGCAGCCAAAGGCGACTTGCTGATAGGGATGGTTAGTCTCTATGGTAACAGCAGCGGAAAGGAGTCGGTAAATACAGGTAAATGGAATTCTGCAAGGGCTGAAAAAAAGACCCTGGGTTTTATAATGCATTCACTTTAATGCTGCAAAATACAAAGCTGATACTGACATTACATTTGCCTATTTAGTGCCAGTCATTAGTTCACCTAATGCTCAGTCCTGAGAATATTTCAGTGTGACTCATGAGCTAATAACTACAGTTCATACTTTTAACTTGGTCCCATTTGATATTTTCAATTCTGTCCAAAAGACAGCGAAAGAATAAAAAATCAATAACCTCAAAAAAGTGTAGCGCGTTCTGCAATAGTTGATTAACAACAGCTCTAAAGAGACACCTCGATCAACATAGTTGAAATGCTATTACATTCCCCTTGAGTCGCTGAAATAAAAGGGAACAATTAACCATCCCTTTGTGGCAGTTTATGTAATTGAATAAAACAAGACGTGCTTATTTTGACCTGCATATTCCTCAAAACTTAATTTAAGCATGGCAGCTTACACATTCAGATCATATCATAACTCTAAGTAGATTATTCTGCAGAGTTGCCCGTGTTAAAAACCACCTTTAAGTCAAATCCAAGAGCCTCGTCACTGGAATGTTATTATGTGGCTGGCCCTTGGGGACACAAAAGGCTAAATGGATTAAACTGCCAGCTCTCTGTAATATCTTTTCAGTGGGATCAATGGGAAAAAGTGCAGACATTACATCGTAGTGACCTGTCCTGTATGCACCTGCAGATAACACCTAATCTATGATTCACCTAAAAAACACTGAACATTTAGCTGTCTATTCCCAGGAGCTAACAGAGTCGGTGTTGTCAAGGCACATGACAGGCACTCCGGCTTGGAAATTGATTGCCAGAGAAAATCCCAGGAATTGACGGCAGTGAGCTTTTGTAAAGGGCGTCTGCAGCACAGTAAGGCAGCAAAAACCACTGACAGCCACGCACAAAATATAAAATTTAAACAATAGTGAAAATCCCTGCTTATTATACTACACACAATGCATCTTTTGTCACCCTGAAAGCGCTCAGCAGCAGTAACACTACTCTCAAAAATAGAAACCACTGACTTATTATGCAGCGGCAATAATGCTCTATAGTTTACGCAAAAACATCAATCTGCATCTACAAGACACTGAGCTACAATACGATTCTCTGAAGACATGCAACACTTCACAAAGGCTGTAATTAATAGCGTACTACCAAACATCTGAATACTCTGTTTGTACAGCATTACCATAACCTTTTGTCATGCCTCTATGAGTGTGCGCAAGCTGCTTTTTACATAGACAGGTTTGTGAGTAATAACCACTGAGGCCCTGTATGATAAAAAGAGGTAACGATTAATGAATGTCTAATGGACTCATGACTCTAAAGTGGGGCTATGACCTGCACCAGCAAGGCTCATAAGGAGATAGCTGAAGGGAGGCCACAGAGAGCAAGGAATTATGAACTGGAGATGATTTCTGCAAAATTGAGAATCACTATGTTTGTTTGTTTTTGTTTTGTTTTGTTTCATACACCACCAGCGCTTCGAGTTTTATACAGATGGTGAATGATGAGATATAATCCTTTTTATTACCCTTTTAATCTGCTGTACATGTAATTATTGTCAATATAAATAGCTCAGGTAAATTACCAGCTCACTATTGCTGCGGCTTTCACTGGGGAAAAAGACGCTTCAAGCAGAGAAGTCGGTGTTTGTGTGTGCGTGTGTGTGTGTGTGTGAGAGAGAGAGAGAGAGAGAGAGAGAGAGAAAGAGAGAGGGTGCGCTTCACATACATCTCTATGACAGAACATTGATTTATACATAAAGCTCAGTAAGCATTACAAATAAGCTCAATAAGCTTTAGAACTGACATGATTAAGTAGTAAAAAAACAAAAACAAATCAAAAGGTTTAAATCCAACTTACCTTTATCTTCCTGAGTGTGTGTGTGTGTGTTTTATGGGTGTGGGGCATTGTATCTATAGAAATTTGAAGAGTAAACAGCTTTATACCCTCAGCTCAATTATAAAAACCACATGCATAAAACATAGTAGTAATAATACTAATGATGATACCATACAATCATATCTACCTGTGAGAGTTTAAGGCCAACATAATTCTACTAAAATGAATATTTATTATTAAATGTATACCAGTGTTTCCTCGAGCTTCTGATCAAGCTTGCAGCACCATGTTTATGATCTGTATGTTTATCAGTGGGGGCAACTTTTGGCCATATGGCAGAGAGATTGTGCAGGATCTTTTTACGAGAAATGCCATAAATGCTGCCCAGTGCATAAATCCTCACGTCGTCCTTCATGTGCTATTCCAGTAGAGCCTACTTTCATATCATCAGTGCGTCAACAGAACTTTATCATCCTTTAAAAAGACTAATTTTAAATGATTTCCAACTAGAGGAAATGCAGATCAACAGGTGCCAATTTAACATCCTTATAAATGACGATGAGTCTGCAGCTGTGTGACGCATTTTTTCTATTTTTTTTTGGTTAATTAGTTTAAAAGGGGGGGTTTTGTAAGGTGTTAAATGATTCAAAATAAAAAAAACACCTTACCTGTGTCTCCTGACAGTTTTCTCAGTGTCAAATGTTCTTTTGTTGCTGCGTGTCAGAGTTCCTGTGAATCAAAGCTCACTGCAGCAGGACGCTGCTTCCCTCTGTGAACGCGGCGCAGTCAACTTATGTGAAAACAACGTTTGGATTTTTTTTCTTATGACAGACGACAGACAAAAGCTCATTTTAGTCCTTCGAAATGCTTTCCTGTGCTCACGCTCCACCGATGCTCACTCCAAATATGGCCATAGGAAGTGCCGCGATACTTCAATGCCCTTGAATACTGTCGGATGTATGGCTATTAAGCGTTGACCGTTTTGTGGACAACCGATCGTTAAACAAAGTGTACTGCGTAGATTGATTGTTACTGTTTATACACGAGTAAGTAATATGGCTGGCCGGGTTAACCGATAAGGAGAAAAAAAGTATAAGGCAAAGGAAATAGAAACGAAACAGTCGAATCATTTATCGTGTAACATGGCCAACATTTGCTACCTCGACTTAAAGTGAAAATCAAAAATAAATTAAAAAAATGTATTAGGCTACATATTTTTATGTTAGTAATTTTATTTATTTTATTTTTTAACTTTTGGGGGTGAGGTAGGTTTAGAAGAGAATTTGTTTTCTGATGACAAGTTGGGCAGAATACAAGAGCACCCTTTTCTTCTTCTACTTCTACTTCTCCTGCTGCTGCCTTTAGGGTTCGGCCCAGCGGATAATCTTCCTTACTTTCACATCACCTCTATTATCTTTCACACCAACGTCCTCCATCACTATATTCATGAATTTCCTCTGACTTCTTCCTCTTTTCCTCCTGCTTGCCAGCCCCATCTTCAAAATGCTTCCCCCTTATATCCACTATCTTTCCCCCGCACATGTCCAAACAATCTCAGCCTTGCGTCTCCAACTTTAATTTCAGCTCAAACCTGTGCTGTCCCTCTGATCATTTATCATTAATATTCAAGTCACTTTTTTAGTCATATTCCACTTAAGTCAGTAAAATTACTAGTCTACTTTCTGTCCTTTAAATGAACGCTTTCCAACACTGATTTACAGTACAGGTATGTCTTGTCCCCTGCCCGTTTCATGCTGATTGTTACTAACCAAGCTACTTTAGTGAAATTCGGAAGTTTACATTGTTCACCTGAAGGCATCATTTGACTGTTGCTGAGGGATGTCGCCGAGAATAATCCTCTCAGCGGCAGAGGGGAGCAAGTTCAGCTGTCAGTCAGATTGAGATTCATGTACTTTTTTCTTTGCTTTGCTTAATTAGCTCTTCCGGTGCTCTGACAGCGTTGTTGCACCTAAACGGGACTTTAATAAAAGTAGAGTATGCCCTATGCAGAATACCAAAAAGACATTAGAGGTTTCTCAAACTGAGGTCTCATTTTCATACAAAAAGACAATATTTCACTTTTTCTTTTCTTTTCTTTCTTTCTTTTCTTTCTTTCTTTTTTTTTTTTTTTTTAAATACAGAGTATTAGTTCTGAATGTACATTATGTGTTGAACATGAAATTTCGCCACAGGCAGAGCAATGTGGGACAAAGGGACAAAAGAAAACATGCTGCAACCAAAAAAATTCTAGTAGACTACAAATACACAATTGGATATAATGGCCACTGTAGGTAATCCATTATTAATAATCATTTCCCATTTAATTTAAAAATGTGGGATTAGTATTTAAATGATAGAAATAATCCTTTTCTTTATGTAGCTAAATTAGACATCTTGGCAATACGCCTGCTTTGATAATAAGTTCAGGGCCTGTTTTTCATTGCAGTAATATAATGTTACTCTGAGGGTTAAATAGATAAAACACAGCATATGGGAGTCATTTCTTTTATGACACGTCAGAAATTTTCTCACACGACACATGAGTGAACGTGCATGTGCTTTAAACTGGCTCAGGAACATTAATCATACCATTGCTTTTTTCTAATTATAGACATCATAGCAGAAGGTGCAAGCAGGCATCATCTTGTAGCGTAGGACTCGCAATTCACTAATGTATACTATTCATCAGCGTCAACAAAGTCAAAGCTTATCTTATTAGGGGATTTCATTTATCACAGTTTACTGACAATAATCTACATAAAAGCCTGGAGCAGTTATTGTGTTACAATGGTTTTAAATTAAGTAAGAGTGACCTTTGTTTATAAAGCCCATAAAGCCCATAAAACATAGACATGTTTTATGGAAATAATTTAGCATATTATTTCAAATCACGGTAAACAAAAAAAAGTTTTTACATCTATTTTAGAGCCTCTTGACATTCCAATTAAAACCAAAACAATACCAGAGCACTTCAGCTGTATTTTGAGTAAACACATTGGCATTCAAGAACATAAGAGCTGTAGTTCAGTCTTCAAAATTAATCTTATATTTTGCTGTTATTCTGCTCAAAGCCTTTCCTAATTGATACTTGATCACTGGAAGGGTCGTGATGGGATAATTGCCAATGTTAAGAGCCTGTTTATTTGATTTATTTATTTATTTCTTCATTTTTTTTCTCTTTTCTATTTTTTTATGAGAGGTATTTTTTTCATGACTGATTGCAAGTGCCTCCTGTGAGTAATACAAAAATAGACTGACAAGGACTCCAAAGCTGGAGTCGGAAGAATAATATCAAAAGCCTTATCAAATCTACTAATGAGGAAAACCAAAAAGGTAGACTGTTCCTTGATTTTGATGTATTTTGACATCATTTTAAAATCTAAGAAAAATCAAGCACAGGGCTTTTCCTGTCTTGAGTGATAAGACACATGTGACCCTGTGCCTTGTTTCCATGGACACATCATTAGCGAACTTCCCCAGCTGGCTCCAAGTGCTTGAAGTATTGGTGGCAAATAATAAGAGAAGGATTTTTCAAAAGGAAGACAAAAGCAAAAGTGACTTTCAAAGTCCAGCACTTGAAGAGATTAAAGTCTTACAGATGCCACATGATTGAGCAGTTATAGTATATATTCAATATAGTCTTGGAATTTAGTGCATTGAATCATTTCCTTCCATTGAACGAGACCTTGCACTTTCTTGATGAGAACTGCACTAACAACGTCAGTTTTTTTCAACCATTATAAGGTGGTAAAAAATACACTTCCTGTAACTGTTACCTTGAAATCCCCAACCCACCCAACAGCGTCATATTCTCAGCACATATGTATATTAGTTGTAACATCGTTCTCTGTACAGATAAATCCATTATACATTGCATAAAGGGTGTCCAGATCCAGTAGGTACGTACAGTTTTATTGATTTTAAAAAACAATAACTGGGATTACAAGTTGGATTCTTTTATTTTCTCTAATTCACACAGGGTTAAAATTTTACGTACAAGCTAAAATGTATACTTACTCCCCACTAATATTTTTGCTGAATGTCCCTTAGCAAGTTGTACCTTGACCAGACATTTTTGGTAGTCAGGAGTAAGCTTCTGGATATATGACCACTCTTCTTGGCAGAATTGAGTTCATCTAAACTGGTTGGTTTCCTAGCAGGGACCTGCCTTCTAAGCATAAATTTTGAACAAATTTTCAATAGAGGTGAGGTTGGGGCTTTTCAAAGTACCAGCAAAACATCCCTAGAGCATGATGCCACTGCAAACATGCTTGAAATCAGAGGTTTAAAAGCCTCAACTGCACTCCTCCAAATATATACCTCTTGTCATTGTGGTCAAATAGCTCAGTGTTTGTCTGACCATAAAACATTTCTCCGAAGTGCATTTGGCTTTTCCATGTGGATAACTGCGAAACTGAATTTTAAGATTTTTTTCTTGGTCTGCACCCTCAGTTTATGATGATAAAAAACTGGCTTCACGTGGGAGATGGGACGCTGGTGTTCTAGCAGTGTCCAGTTCTTGGCAAGGTTGAGTTTTGGTGGTTTCTAGGTTGTTTCTGAAAATCCTTAGCAATTTCATCCAAGGGTGACAGTTTGTGTCTTCTTCCAGACCTGGGCAAAGTGGTGACACATCCAAACTTTTACTTCCATGCTGCCTTTTTATGCTGCCACAGAGAAAACTGCCAGTTGGAGTTCGTCACGGTCACGAATGAGAATTTAATAGGTCTTAGCCTTTATCTGCAGCAGATGAACAGTATCTGAAAGTCACATTTTTAAGAAGGATGTGACACAGAGGACCTGAGAGATGCATCTGTCCCTTCATTTGACTCATGTACTATTCACGAAAGCGTCACCAGAAATGGTGTCCATGGGGTGGCTGTCGAGCAATCATTCTTAAGAAGGTTTCTAGTAATTCTTTAAGAGAATTTAGCCTGTGTTGGAGAATAAAAGTGATCATACCAAATATTGGCTTTAAAGTTCTTTAGAAGTGCACAAACTCTTTTTTAAATTACATCTATATACTGTATTTCTATGTACGACAAACATCTTTCAATAAATTACTGAGCCTAGTTCTCCTTTTTCTAGCAAAATATAAATGAATGAACAGGGTGGGGTGGCTCGGACTTTTTTACACAATGCTTTATGCTTCATTTGGAAAAAAAGAAGAAGTTCACATTTGGCCCTGTAATCTCTGTAATCTTTAAAAGGGGTGGCTGGAAAAAGTGTCACCCTGTTAAGGTTAGTAGCAACAATGTTACCTGACTGTTTTGACAGCATCAAAAATATCCAGCCTGAGTTAAATTATAACCCACAAAAACACATGTACAAAAACACTTCACAAATAACAGTCAGTTTGACAATGTAGCTGCTACTAACTAGCTAAGAGTAAAATGCATATGACCCTTCTCAGACTGAACACAACCGATATCAGATTTGACTTGGACACAAGGACATTAGAAAGTCTGACTAAGCAGCTTTTAAATAAGATATTGCTGCATTTGGAGTGATAAATAAAATACAATCTTCTCTCACAATCACGACAATGTATTTTATCAGACATATCCTGCGTTAATTATTTTGATTCTTTGTTTGAAAAAATGTACAAAGATATGGACAACCATATGCTAGCATGGCCATACAAAATTCACACACGTGTAGATATACACATTCCACCTTCTAATATATGTACTTCAGTTACTCAGATAATCAGATAAATAGGCACTCTTGTGGCTCTCCTTTTCCTTTTTTAATGCTAGTTGCACCTCCTTCAGGCACAATAGTGAACTGAAAGCAATGAATGTTGAGACAATTGCTTCCTGTGTGTACACATCTTAACAACTTAACACTCAATTCTGAAATACCCTTCCCAAAGCCCTGGTCTCAACCCTACTAAGTTGTGTTGTAAATTGTGGACAATGCTTAAAAGCCAGGTCTATACCAAGAAACCAGCCAACTTAAGTTTTGCCAAGAAGAGTGGTCACTTATCCAACTAGAATTATGTCAGAAAACTGGTTATTAGCTACCAAAAGTTTCTGGTTGAGGAAGTTGCCAGAGGACATTTAACCAAATATTAGTGCTGGTGTATGTATTTAGAGCCTGTATGTTTACTTTTGACTCTTTGTGGATTACAGAAAATCCAGCTCCTGTAAGCTTTTGTAAAGTACATAATAGATGTATGCTGTATACCCTGGAAAAAGAACACTTCAAAGAAATCATTAAAATCCCCAAATTACTCATGTCCATGATGTGTGAACTTCAGACTACAATTGTAAATCCCAGAATAAGATGTGATCTAACCAATTTGAGAAAGATTAAGAGATGCAAAATGATTACAAGAGAAATTCACTAAGCCCAAAGTGTGGCACAAAATGAGATATAAAAACACCAAATGAGAGACAAAAACCCCAAAACAAAAGAAAGATACACAAAATGACACTAAAGATGCAAAAAAATTGCAAAAAAACAACCCAACCAAAAACAGTGTCAACAGGGCAGACGCAGAGGAGCAAATGACTGTAAACAGAATCATAAATGATCAATATAAGAGACGGACGATGACTGGTATCAGCATGGTTAGTCCTTTGCGTGTATTACACCCCTGTGATGAGTACAGCCCAATACTGTCACTAATCTGAATTCTTAAGATCTCCTTCCTGAAACTAATATATCTCTTAAAAATTAAACCTTTGATCAGACTTTTAGAGTTAATTATAACTGAATGATAGCCACGGTAGGTACATTTTCCCAGTTAACAAAAGAATATAATCTTAAACCGCTGATCCAACTCCTAGCCAATAGGTGGCGGTATATTAGCTCTAAACAGAGTTATCTGCCGACTACTCGGACAAGAAGAAAAAGAAGAAGTAAACGACAAGCTACTTGGTAGCTTATCCCGAATGTGCCTCTGAATGTGCTAGAAGATGTGAGGTTTAACTGGATTTCGTACACACTCTGCTTAGAGTGTAATTGCCTGCATACCATGGCGGACTGTCTGCTCGTATCGGACCGTGATGGCTGGGTCGGGAAGCACTGCCGCGGTTTCTGCTGCTCTTGTTGAACCGTTAGCTAATTCAGCTAACGCTGCTGTTTTTACTTCAGCACAGCCGCTGTCGCTTCGGTGCTGCAGGGCAGTAGATCGCAACAACACGGTAACTTTGAAGCAAGTTGCAGGCATAAACAGCTAACCTAAGCAATGTCAGTGCTGCATCTCTTCCGCCATTAGGTCGTTTGTTTTGTTTTGTAGGCAGGATTGTTGTGGAGGATTAGCTAACGTTTTTCGACAACATAAAGACCGCTGCATGCTTTTGGAAGACACAACTTAGTGAACATGTTACCCGCTAACGCACCTAACACTCCCTGCAGCTCTAACGTTAACCACTGCTGCTGTCTACATATTTTGAGATGTAGCATCAGTTAGCCAGCAAGATGACTCGGACTCCGTGCAGCACATCTGAGTTTTCCGTCTGCATGTGAGCTGTCTGTGAGAGGGGAAATCATGTCTTGTAAAGCCGCAACCAAGGACAAGAAGTCCAGCTTCAGCAAGAAGCTGTTCAGGCGAGGCTCTGTGCGCTCTGTGGGCAGTTTTATGAGTAAACTCCTGAGGACACTCACAGCGCTGTCACACTTTGGATCCGAAGTGCAAACCGAGGATGACAAAGATGATGGAGGATTTTCCACGTTTAAATCTGGAAGTAAAGATGTACCCATGGAAGATGGGGACCTGGGGGGCTTCCTATCCAGGGAAAGGGTTCCTGGGGTGTCCGGTCTAAAAAACCACGGCAACACCTGCTTCATGAATGCAATTCTGCAGTGCCTCAGTAACACTGAACTCTTTGCCGAGTACCTCGTTTTGGAGCACTACAAAGGCGAGGAGGAGGACGAGGACCAACCAAAGACAAATGGTGTGCATTTGCAGAAGAAGGGTCTTCTGGCCAAAGGAGAGGTCACGGAGCAGCTGTCAGGACTTGTGCGGGCTTTATGGACGTTTGAGTATACCCCCCAGCATAGCAGGGACTTCAAGGTAAGAGTGACATCAATAAATCAAGGCGAGATAACACCAGTAAATAGGGGACCTATTATGCTTTTTCATGTTTTCTGTCTTATATATACTCTTACAGTAGTGTATACAGTCATATTTAACATGACCAAAGTTTCAAAGAATGAGGGCAGTGCACTGTATAAACAAGGAATTCCTTTGGGCCAAACTTAAGCTTCTGTCTGCTTTAGATGCTTGGATGGAGATATGTTTTTCTACTCTTGTCTCTGTATGATGTCAGTGATTGCAGTGGCTGCTTTTGTTTGTTGATGCAACCAACCACTTCTAATAAAATGGCTTAAAGGGAGGTTGAATGGGCTCGTTTTAGACCGTGGATGAGCAGGAGTGGTGATAAGGGATCTGAGATAAATAAAGATTATTTTGAACCGTTGCTGATGCAGAACTACTTGCATAGGATAAAAAAAGTATTGAGTTGGACTTGAGCATAACAAGCCCTCTTTAAGTAAAGATGACCAGGATTATATTTTTATAGCAGTGTATGGTAAAAACAATGCCTACCTACACCACACAAGTCTTATACCTGTTGTTAATAAAGCTTTACTCAATGATCTAGATATTCAGAGTGATTTCAGGATAAACGGTGGCAGGCATCGTAACTTTTGGACCATGCTGTTTCTTGCAGAATGTTGTGTCAAAAAATGCCACACAGTTTAAAGGAAACGCTCAGCATGATGCCCAAGAGTTTCTGCTGTGGCTGCTGGACAGAGTACATGAGGATCTCAACACCGTCAACCCCAACAGCAGGCCTGCTATTAAGGTGAATCGAGAAAATATTTGGTGTTCTAATGTACGTAACCCCCCCTAATCAAGCCACAATTGTGAATCATTGCTGGATATTTTCTCCTCATTGCAACTCATCAGTTTTCATTCCAAGGCTATTTTGTTTCAGTTTATATCTCATCAGTGTTCGGGGTGTTTTGGTCACTTGGTGCAGCTTCCAAATGAGCGGCATTCACAGTCTGGCTCATCTAGGCTTGCCAGGCTTTGTTTTCTCTTTTTTCCCCAGAGCTACTCAATAACAAGACTGTGTAGCTCCCACAGCAGCTTGTGAACCCTGATAGACCAGAATTTATTATGATGAAGTAATCAGACTAAACAAACCTGTTTGTTTTTGTTCAGCCACCTATTGAAGAAGACGATCAAAGCATAGAGGGACCATCTCCTCCCCTTTCTGCTGGGTCGTTTGTACAAGAACTGTTTCAGGCTCAGTACAGGTAAGCCGTAGATGTAGAAGCTCTGTTGCTCTGACGGTGTGACAGGGATGTCTCTGCACCACATTAAGATTTTTAATGTTTTCCCAACAGGTCTTCTCTTACCTGCCCTCATTGCCAAAAGCAGAGCAATACCTTTGATCCCTTCCTCTGTATCTCATTACCAATCCCGCTGCCTCACACACGGTGAGTTTCTCCATCTGAGCTGTGCTATAGGTCAGGGAGTGATCAGTTAACAACACTTTGATGACATGTTCTTACCTGTTTCTGATGTGTTTGTTGCTCTACCAGGTTGTTTGCATTTCTACACTTTAAGCAGGCATGTTTGTTTAAAGGTCTTTAGAGGAATGATACCTTTCACTGGATGTAAAACAGAATGCGTGTGAAAATATACAGTATATGTGATTGCAAAAGTGGGCGTGTTAAATGTCCAGGAGTAGATTTGTTTGTTGTTGTTGTGTTGTAGAGCATACATCTCATTTTATAAATTAAAAAAAAAAAATTGTTCTTCAGGCCATGATATTCACATTTTATTTCAATTAAAATAATAGATTTTTACCTGAAGGTCTAAAGCCATGATTAAGTTTACATCAGTAGTGAAAGAATTTGATATGGCCCTCTTAACATGAATTCCATTAGCTAAAAAGTAATCTCTTCCCTAAAGAAAAGAGCTCACGTGGCTCAGAGGTGACAGAGTTGGAATGTGTATCGAGGTTGTCTGACATTTTAAGGAATAAAGCCCTTTGGAGATGAGTTGGAAGGCCAAAAAGCACGACTCCTCCCACGAAGAAGAGAATTTGAGAGTATGTGACTAGAACCTTAAAGGATTCATAACAGAAAACAAACACTCTGTAAGCCTCAGAGACTGAAAGACCCAGAGTGAAATTTCAAAAGCATACAAAAGAAGCGCAGAGTTTTTGAACAAAGCTTTACTGTTTGGATAAAGTAAAGATGATTCCCTAGCTAAGTGAAAGAAAGAGGAAGATGTCACCAGAGAAGCTACAAATTGTATGGCGATGTCTAAAGGTCACTGACAAACAGAGTTCCACAAACTATGAAATATGAGGATTTTGGCGTGTCACCATCCTGTTACTTTTTAACCTCTGGAGCTTGGGCATCACCAGAGCTCTGCTATTAGAAGTCTCATAGACATTTCTGTTCTATGATATGATCCTATCCAAATATTTACTTTATTGTAATATCCATTATTATACTTTACACTGATTGTTCTGGACTCGCAAAGAACAGATATTGCCTAACTGTCCAAATGCTTTTAGGCTCAAAGTATTTGGATTACATATCAAAGTATTTTTATGGTTGCAGTACGATAAAGATAAAAAGTGGCTTTATAGCACTTGGACACAAAGACAGCGTCATGGACTAAACAAACCTGGCGTAATGTTATCTTAGCGTGTACTTTCAGGTAGCATGCAGAATCAGAGGTGTGATGTGTTACGCAACAGTGCCTGCGTCTAGTGTGGCACCTTTCCCGTCATATCAGTTCAGCTCCGGCTTACTTAAAGGCCAAGCTGCAACACCACACCCTCCTCATTTTGTCCAGTATTAAATAGGTTGTGTGAATTTTTTTTGTGTGTGTGTTTATTTGTGCTGCTCATTCCTGTTTCTTTTTGTTAGGCCCTTGTATGTGACGGTGGTGTACCAGGGGAAGTACTCTCACTGTATGAGGATTGGAGTTGCTGTTCCGCTCAACAGCACCGTGTATCGCCTCAGAGATGCTGTGTCACGCGAGACTAAGATCCCAATGGACCAGGTGCTATTCCTGTCACTTATCAGGGTCTGCCACAGTGAGACTATATTACGAGCACAGTGTCGGTACAGCTAGTTCTAAAACAGAAGCGAGTTTTGCTACAAGCCCCTGGCTGTTATAGGTTATATTTGGGAGGTAGTACGCAATTCTAACATTTGTTCTTAGTACTACAGCAGCAAAAAAGGGCTTGAGAGCATATGTAAATTACAGCTAAAGCAGGATGCAGCTGCTAATAAGTTTACTGAATTGCTGTAATACTGATATGGACTTAATACAGAATAATTGCTACAATGTTTAAATGTGCTGTTTTTCTCTTGTAGTTTGTTTTGACTGAAATGTACTACGACGGCTTTCACCGTTCGTTTTGTGACGATGATGACGATCTTGACATCATACAAGAGAGCGATTCCATCTTTGCCTTTGAGACACCCGAGACCTTCAGGCTGGAAAACATCCGCACAAAAAGAGGTTACTCAGTAGCTTTAAAATTTTCTTTTCTTTTCTTTTTCTTTTTATAAAAGGTGTGTTCTGCATTTTCCACGTTTAATCAAAAAGACTCGCGTGCCATTCTGTCTTTCACAGGAAGCCTTCTGGCAAATCTGAATCATAACAACTTGAAGTATGGGACAGAAATCAGCAGGACTCCGTCTTTTATGCAGGGCGCTGTGACACCTGTAACTGCATCACCCAATAAAAACCTGGGACCAGAAAAAATGATCCTTTTGGTGTGTAACAGAGCGTGTACTGGCCACCAAGGAAAGAGGTACTGCACCTCAGAGTGATTTTATGTTCTGTATTTCTTACTCATCCGCTCTGCTTCTTCTGATTATGTAATACATGCCCTGTTCTTGTGGGTTTGTCAGTGATAAAGAAGGGTCCCTGGTATTTACCTAATAACAGGCCTGATGGAGAAGCTGATAGCAGCTAATGGAACTTGTGCATTTTGTTTTTTTATTTTTAGGTTTGGCCTGCCTTTTGTACTGTACTTGGAGCGCACTGTGACCTGGGATGCTCTGCAAAAAGAGATCCTTGAGAAAATGCGCCATCTTTTGAGGCCTGGGGTCTACATTCAGGTAGGATGACAACCACTCACTCTGGCTTATACTCAGTTTATTTCCTTAAGTAGTCCTGCAGCCTTTATTTACCTGAACCGCTGAAGTCAAAGATTTTATTTGGAGGTGGTTTGTAGTGATCGTACCCTCTGTTTGATCACAAGTAAGTACAAACCTTCCTCCAGCATTCTCCTGTTTATACCGACTATACAAGCAGTGACTACCACTTGTGGGGAGATTATTAAGAAAGCTTTATTTTAAACAACAAGGTATCTAGACCCATCAGTCTAGATACCTCCTGCACTGATGGGTCACATCTTTGCTAACTTAACATGAAAGTTCATAAAACAGAAACAAATGTAGAGTGACACTTTCTGACAGATGATGCACAGCTGGAAAGACAATACTGTCTTAATTTATTTTTTAAGTGAAGTTGAAATTTTAATAGGTATCAAAACTATTTTTAAGAAAAAAAGAGTTCGAAGTAGTTGGATGACACTGTGGGGTTTATATTTCATTTTCATTCTGTGTGCAGGTTGGACCTTTCAGTCTTCGAGTGGTTGGCGTTGTTGGCATCACCTACCTCCTGCCCCAAGATGAGCGACCACTGTGTCATCCAACTGTGGAAAGGTCCGTTCAGATAGCCATTGTTATATTTGATAACTACTTGATTTCAGATGAGAAGTATGACCTAAAATTTAACTAAGTCGGGATATGTTTATTCAGAACGTTCTTTAGTAAATTTCAGCTTACTCACACTGTGACTTCTTGTGACAGCTCATAAAAGCAACTCATAAGGCTAATAACCCAGACTATAAAATGACTGTTTTTCTCTCTAAAGCCTGTTAACATTGCCATAATTATATTGGATCACTGAACTTAAAAACAAACAAACAAATATAACCTTGCCTTGCAAAACAAGTATAGCCGTTTGACATGTCGTAGTCATGTAGTAACAAACTCAGCAGTTTAAAAAAGGCTCTCCAAATGCCTTAATGTTTTGCAGCAGTCACAGCACGTCAGTGAAAGTGAGAAAATCTGAAATCCTAATAAATACTAGTGCATAAACATAAAGGTAAAGGCAGGCATGAGCTTGAGTAAATAGTTTGAAGTTGTAATTACATCAATTTTCAGCTTTAATCTCGCCTCTCCACACTTGCCCCATCAGTTCTACTTCACTTATGACCTGAGCAGAGGACATGCCCTAACAGGATTTGAATGTTAAATTACCAGTTTGGCCTGTTTGACTTAGAACCTGAATGATTTCAGAATAACAAAACAAGTCACAACACTGCAGATGCACAAACCAAAGTGCAATTATATTTGATTTTATTATGATCATGATTAATCAGTGGCGATCATAACTAGCATGCTTTCTTTTGTTTATTGAATACAGTCCTGAAACATTTACCGTAATATAGCTCTGTTCTCAGTATAAACGATTAACTGTCATACTGTATTCAAATATCTGTCTGACATAAAGGTGTTTTTAAATTACATTTAAGTGAATGGAACTCTTGTCATACAGTGCTTGAAGAGGGGGAAAAAAAACCTTATTCACTCATCTTACTTTGTTGCTAAATGATTTTTTTCTCATTACAGAGCATACAAGTCCTGTGGACAAGGGGGACCACCACATGTGAAAATTGTAGTTGAATGGGACAAAGAGACCAAGGACTAGTAAGTGAAAAAA
This sequence comes from Haplochromis burtoni, assembly GCF_018398535.1. Classification (NCBI taxonomy): domain Eukaryota; kingdom Metazoa; phylum Chordata; class Actinopteri; order Cichliformes; family Cichlidae; genus Haplochromis; species Haplochromis burtoni. The sequence continues at coordinate 2,671,812 of NW_024582382.1, read as the reverse complement.
ATACGGATGTGTATGTGTCCAGTTTCACTTGTCTACAGCACAGTTGTTCTGCAAAGGATAAAAGGTTTGAATTGGAATTTGTGGGCCCTTTAACCAGAGCTAAACAAATATCATTGTTAAATTAAAAAAGTATAGTTTTTGTTAGCCATGACCTATCTACCCAAATATAAAAGCCAGCTTTGACAAATAGTAAGAAATGAGGTCTTTACTATAGGCAGACCAATTCTGCTTAAGACCCATTTTGAGATGGGGAAATCCTGAAAACTGTTCTGAAAATTGGTAAAGCCACTGGTTATAACTGACTTTGTTGACATAACATTGACTCTGTAATTGATTATGATTGCTACAGACAGCCTCGTTTTGCTTTGTAAGCAGTTCCATTCAGACCACCATAGAAATGATGGAACATTACAGACAAATGCGGCTGAACTTCAAAGTGTTTTGATGTCTGCAGTTGCAGAATTTTGACCCGTTTCTGGTCCTGACTTAATGTAACTGCCTTTTGACTTTAAGGGCAAAATCTGTAGTGCCACAGACACAGAAAACCCCCCACCTTCCCCACTCCCATCTCTTCTATTGTAGCTGTCAGGGCTGTGGTTTAGCAGTTCAATGTGTCTCAGCATTTTCAGTAAAATTGATGGTGACAGTAATTGCTTTGCCGAGTGTTTCTGAAAAGACGTTCAAATTGAGCAACACCTCAAACTTAACTAAGGGTGTTTCAGAGGACGTGGCCTTTTCTGTGCGTACCTCCTAACATATCGTTTGCTTGACAGGATTTCTTTTTTCAAGAACTAACTTATGTAAAATGTCAAAAAATTCACGCTGCATTTGAAGCAGTTCCTTCTTTCTCACTAAGCTGACTAATATGTCGAGCAGTTAACACAAACGCCCATGCTGGCCAAATCAAACTTTTTTTTTTCCCCCTTTTTGGTACTTGGATGTTGATGATGATGTTGATGATGTTGGCTTTGAACAAATCCTGTCGAGTTCATGTGTAATGCATGTCTGCACAAGTGCTGATTGTGAAGCCCTTTAAAGTCTTAAATCCTTTAGTTGCACTGCTGGGTGTGAACCGTTAATGTAAGGACAAACAGCATTCTTATGACATGGTAAACAATTACTTCATCTGTCTCAGTTACAATAAAATACTGGTCAGTTTATTTTTCTTTTATCAATCTCAGATCCTGTGATCCTCACCTGACTGCGCTGTTACACGAAGGGTGTGTTTCTTTTTCTGTTTCCCACAGTCTGTTTGGACACACCGAGGAAGAGTATATTCCGGATGCTGAGAGTGTCTATCTGCATAGAGAACAACATCACCAGCCGCAGGCCTGCACCCTTGCTCAGTGCTTTCAGCTGTACACTAAAGAAGAGCAGGTAGACACACAAGCATGTATGCATGCGTGCAAGACGGCACTGTTAGTAGTTTAAGTTGAATAAATAAATCGTAAACTGGCCTTGGCACATGCGCTCACAGTGGTTTTACTGTGTTTTGCTCTGGAGTAAAAGAGAGAAGTTGGAGGGAAATTCGGGGCCTCATCCTGTGTGAGGTCTATTATATAAGCTCTGTGGTTGGGGCTTTCTCTTCATAGCTACTCCTTGGGTCTTGTGTGTTTTAGCTGGCCCCAGACGACGCCTGGCGCTGTCCCCACTGCAAGCAGCTGCAGCAGGGCCGGATTAAGCTCAGCCTGTGGACGCTCCCGGATGTACTCATACTGCATCTCAAGAGGTTCAGACAGGTATTTTAGTTCATCTGGATATGTTCAGTAAGAATTTGTAAGTAAGTTTTTTGCTAAATCCTATATGTTGACCAGCAGATATTAAAAATTAACACTGTACATCTGCAGAACTTAAAGGTTAGAGTTTTAGTCTAGGTGGACAGCTGATGGTCAGATAACGAGACTCTGTTGCAACATGCTTCTATATTTTTGTTTCAGGAGGGGGACCGGAGGGTGAAGATGCAGAACATGGTGAGGTTCCCGTTGATGGGGATGGACATGGCTCCTCACGTGGTTAAGAGAAGCCAGAGTAGCTGGAGTTTACCTTCCCATTGGTCTCCGTGGAGACGGTCCTATGGACTGGGAAGGAATCCTGATGACTACCTGTATGACCTGTATGCTGTTTGCAACCATCACGGGAACATGCACGGAGGCCACTACACTGGTAATGCGAGCAGTTCTTTGCTTCAGACCTATTTTAAAATGGATCAGAAATGCAAATTAAACCTTTTTTTAATTCCTGTCCTTATTTTCTCTCATATGTGCAATGTTACTGTGTTTGAAAGTCAAATGAAATGTGGGCAAGCTGTCAAATAGTGATGTAAAAGTATATAAAAGTAATCCCTGTAAGCCAAAAGCTCAGAGTCAGCCTCCAGACTACTGGAATATAAGCTTCATGCCAAGCTAATGTCAGCGAAGCACATGATTTCCTTATATTTCCAAGTGTTATATGCCATTAGAGTCAAACTACAAGCTGCTTGGTAACATTTTTGCTGAGCAGTATTTTGGGATTAGGAGAAAGTGGGCTTTCAGACAAGCAGGCATTTAAAGGGACAAAACCAAAAAATGGCTTGTTTCAGCCTGAGGTCAAACTGAGTGGGACATCAGGGGAAGGAGTAAAAAAAAAGATAAAGTCAAACAAACAATGAATCACTGATTTGCTTTTAACTGTGATAAGATGCAAATTAAACGTTGTATTGGAAATGAGCATAACAAGCAGCTGAATGTGTTTGCCATCCATGTTAACTCATTCTTTACTTTGTGCTCACAGCATACTGCAAAAACTCCATTGATGGTCAGTGGTACTGCTTTGATGACAGTGAAGTTACAGCAATAGCTGATGATGACGTGTGCCAGCAAACAGCCTATATACTGTTCTATCAGAGGAGAACAGTCATCCCCTCTTGGTCTGCCAATAGCTCTGTGGCTGGTCAGTATTTATTTATACACCATTTGTCCACCTAGCATATGTAATGTATACCGTACCATAAAGTGGAATAATAAGCTTTATGTGACATTTAAGGCTTAAAATGTATCCATTTTGTGTTTTAATCAGGCTCTACTAGTTCATCCTTGTGTGATCACTGGATCAACAGGCTACCTGGCAGCAGGCCTGCTAGTTTGGCCTCTGGAGCCTCATCCAGACGCACTTCTCTGGCTTCACTGGCTGAGTCGGTTGAGTTTCCAGTCGAACGTAGTGAGGATGACGGTGAGAAAATGCTGAACTTTATTTATTTATTTTTATTTAAAGGTTCCTGATTGTTCATTTTCATTGATTTTCATCATACACACATCTACTGCCTCCTGAGCAGGTCATAGTTTCAGAAATGCACAAAGTTCAGAGTTTGGTTTCAAGGTTTTTAAGTCCATCGTATTTATAGGGATACTTTAAAGCTTCCTCTAAAGACAATATCTAAACTGGGATTAAAAATTACAGTCAAGAATTACAAACTCAGACCTTAAATTTACCAATCCCAACTCTAATAATTAAAGTCACAAGGCAAATATGGCATTGGAGTGAAATGAACAAGTCCCCACAGATCTCTGAGGTGTGGGAAACCTTCACTAGCCAGTCTGCAAGATATGGCTTGCATGTTGTAAAATTTCAGAAAACTATGCATGACTTGTCTTGGATGCTCCCTTTTTATTAACTTATAATTTAACTTGGTTTTTACTAGTCATCGTGTAGGCCTTGGTCTTGTACTAAGCCAGAATAACATTACAGGCACTGTAAATGTGATAAAGTCCTTTATTATATAGCATAGCTTTGTAGCAATGTAGAAATATGGCCTGAGTGATGTTTAAGGTCCAGTGGGTTATAGCTGTTTGCAATTTTATTGATATTGGCTTTGATAATGGCTAATAAATGAAAATGTAAAAACTAGAGAGTATTACATAGTTTGTCCATCAGATGGCACTCTGCAAGTTCCCTGTTGGTAACATGTGTTTATAATGCTGCAAAACAACCAGCTGATCACAGTAGAGTCAGTGTTAATGAGCAATAGATGATCTGTTGTGGCAATAAAACAAGATTATTTTTTTTTAAACAACACGGTCACATCATCTAATAAGGACTCAAAAAAAGAAAACCAGCCAAAATGTCTATTTTTATAAATAATCAAATATCAGTGTCAGTATTGTTATTGATGTAGATACACTGATGGATTTACCCCCCAAAAGTGTGAAACAGTACAACTATTTCATTTGATTCTTAATATAAAAATAATAATGCTTGTTCATTATTGTGTAGATGTTGGTGTGTTTTAAACGAAATAATTCCCTGTTTTTTAGGAGGATTCTCTGTCCGCCCCTTTGTGAGGAGTATTCAGCGACAGAGTTTGTCCTCCAGGTCATCCATTGCCAGTCCTTTAGCTTTCAGTGACAGTGGGATAAAACCTTCCTGGTCTCTCTCTGCCAAGCTGCACATGAGATCTAACTCGCCCTCACGATTCTCCCTTGACTCTCGGTGTTCCCCTCCTTTAGAGAGGATAGGAGAGGCATGTGACGACAAGGTTTCCACATCGTGTTTTGGCAGCTACAGTAAACACGAACGATACTTTGGCAACAGGACTCCGTTGTCTATGATGGAGAGCAGTTTCCCCGACCAGGACAACAATAAAAGGTTCTTAGACATGTACTGTCGGGCTTCCACTCCAGTGGAAAAGAAGATCACCAAAAATGAGCCAACTGAAAACAACAACCAGATTACAGCTATAGACCAAAACATATTACCCACTCAAGCTACTCCCTCCAAAGAACAGAAACGTAAGAATAGTATCGGAGGATTTGGCTTAAAGGCTGAAAGCACAGGATCCACAAAGAGCGTCAGCAAAGTGGAGCAAGATAAAAGCTCCAAAAAACGATTGTGCTCGACCCACAAGACCTCTGCACCTGAGACGTCTTCCAGTACACCAGTGAAAGGTAAAAAGCTGAGCAATACTAAAGAGAAGAGTGCAAATGCTAAGAAAAGCACCTCGACGCCTAGCGGGACTCCCTCCAAAACGAAAGAGTCAAATCAGCCTCCAGAGGCTACGCCACAACATAAGCCATGCGTCCGTTCCACGCCTCAGTCCTCAGCTTCTCCTTCACCAACCTCAAAGAAGAATTCCACTGTCACTGAGAAGAGCTCAACAAACAGCAGGAAGCGGCTTATAGAAAGGAGCTACAGTAGAGATTCTATGCACACTAGCCCTCTGGCTGACAACCTCAGATGCGGCTCGGTAGCACGCTGCTCACTTTCAAAGAGCGGCGAAAGCAGCCGTCCTGAGAGGAGATTTGTGCGGAGTTCCAGCAGCAGTTCTTCTGTCACTAGCCTGCGTTCACCCAGCGTTTCCACCAGAGATCTGCAGCGCAGCAGCAAATCTGAGGAGAAAGGGTTGTCTTTCTTCAAGAGTGCCCTCCGACAAAGGGAAAGCCGCCGGTCGGCTGATTTAGGAAAAAGTACCATGCTCACCAAAAAAGCCTCGGAGAGGACATGCAAGCAGAATGGACAAGCCAAGGATATCGGTGGCAATGGTGGAAAGCCAGGAGACGCGGCGTCTTCTCCGAAATCTGCAGAGACTCCTGGAGGTGAGACAAAATCAGAGACAAAGGAGTCTTCCAAGCCCCCAAGCTCTCTGAGTCGCTCTCTTTTAAATGTAGGCAAGTCCAAGTCTTCCACTTCTGAAGTAAGTTCCAAATCTCCTAATGGGAAGAAACCCCTTGAAAGAATGACATCTTCCCGAAAACTGTCATCGAGCATGCAATCTCCTGCACGAACAACACAGAGGCCTCAATGATACATCTATAGTCGGTATATTGAACAAGCATAATGCAGCTAATCTTTGTGCCTAAGTTTCAGCGAGCTCCAGATGTATTTAAGACACATTTTTAATGTTATGGTTTTGTACTCTTGGTTTAAATGCACATGTAGGGTTTGCAATTTGAGTATTGGCAGCCAGCTTTGAGTGTTTAAAGATATTTAAAAGTACTGTATCATCATCCGCCTACCTGAGTGCCAAGCACTTGTGTAGTATGCTGCCAATTTAGCTTCTTCCAGTAGTAAATATTGATACCTTTTCCACCTTTGGTGGTGCAGCAGCATATTTGATTTTGTGCACGGAAGACCTGTACGACACGAGCGTGAAACAAAACTTGATTTAAAATGCAGCAGCTTATCCATTTGAACTTGAGTCTCTACGAAATACTTATCAATGTCTTGTGCACCAGTAACTTGTAATTCAGATATTGTAGTAGTTTTGTTGTAGTTTTCTGTTACACAGGTTCCAAGTCTTCTAGTTATTCTAGAATTGATTAGCTGGCTGCTGATGCTTGAATTCTGCTGCTGTTCTGTAAGCATTTCAAATCATTGTCAAAGGGTACAAAACTTTAACATCAAAAATAGCCTCTGACAAATACTGAAACAAAATTATTCAGACATGCACACAAATACAAAAGAGTTTCATTCCGAAATAGAGTTGGCTAATAGTACATTTCATTGATTGTTTTTACCACTGATTGGTTAAATCTCTGTTCTTCAAGCAAGTTTCTCCATGCACCTACTGCTTTAGTCTATAAAGGTCTTACAAATATTATTCTTACTCCATTTTTCCATTAAGAAAAAATAAGTAATCTCATAATGTGGCTCTACTTGATAGTTCCTAGCATTGATACAGAGCAGCAGGAAGAACAAAACCAGAACTAATGTTGGCAAGAAATTAGAATTGGTTTACAATTTGTCCAATAATTCAAAACGTTATTATTTTTTTTATGAGTACCTTTTTAAATATAAATCTATTTTTCAAAATTTTATTGAGGTACTTTTGCATTAAATTGATAGTGTGTTTTGGAATGAAACCCTTTACAGTCACGGTATATAAATATATGTATATGTGTCTGTACATATATTGACAGAAAGTATATGGTATGTAACTCATTTTTTATTTTCTCCTTCCATGAGCAAGATGAAAATAATCTTAAGCGCCTTTCAATGCTGTACATGTAAACAAATAATTGCCTTTGGCAACATAGTAGTCTTCTACTGTATGCATCACTGAGTAGGAATGTTTTGTTCGCACTTTGTAAACACGAAGCAGTGTCGTAATTATTAATTTAGTAGTTTCGAGACATATCAGACAGTAGATTCAACAGGCCTTAGACTTGAAATGATAAAAGTGTACATTCATCTCGATGTTTCAGGGGCCATTTTTTTTAAGAAATCACCCCTTTATTTCACCTGGTGCTCTAAAATGCCACTGCTCCACTAGCTCTTGTTTCTTAAATGAGCATTCTTTCAAATGATGACGTTCAGAACTGTGACCACAAACTTCAGAAAAGGTATTGTTTATCATAACCCGCGGTACCTCACTGGAGAATATTTTCCATTTTGTTATTCATCAGCTTGAATCAGAATATTGATAATGAGCCATTTGGTTGATTATAGATCTACACATACATTGTCATGGAGTGGTTGTTGTCCAAATATGGACATGTATGCGAAAATAACAGATGCATTGTGGAGTAAAGTTCAAAGCAGTGGCAGAATATTATCAGTGCTGCTGTCATGATGCTTGCTGGCCTTTTTGTGAACAATCAGCTTTAGTTCACTATAGAAATGCCCCATTTATAAGGCAATACTCATACATTAGGCACCACTGTAGTGTATGTTTCAAAAGATTCAAAGTTATTTTATTATAAACCACAACTAAGTGATTTTACTTCTAGCATAAAACATTTTGAGTTTGATATTTTGCAGTATCTTTCTCACTATTTCTCTGTAGCATATATGAGGTTTCAGGTTTACATTGGGTTCTCAGATGGTTTTGGATACCACTCATTTTTAAACAGTTCGGTGTATTATTTCAGTGGTCTGTACAGGTTGTTAAAATTGAAATTATACCCAGAAACGTTTAATCTACCTGGTTTGCTTGATGAATTGTCACGTTTAGACAACACGATGTGCTCGAGCAACACTAGATGACGTTTCATGTCTTTATTGAAGCCACCTGTTAAACCTTTCCTTGCATTTAATAACTGGTCGAACATCCTGTTAACCTTCCAGTAATAATTAATTTGTTTATAACTGGGACACTTATTAAAGTAGCCTCAAACCTGACATTTAAGGGAAGCTTTTGAAGGTCTCAGTCAGTTTACCTTTTAAGTGATGAACATCCTATTTATCCTCAGGACGTTTTTATCGCTACTTCTGCGATTTAACATGGTGTGCTAATCTTTAGTGTTAGTGTGGGGTTGCATTAAAAAGGTGTCTGCTGCAGACCTGGGACTTTTCTCCGTACGTGGACTGACTATGGCATTCAAGCTGCAACAGATCACAGAGATTACATAGAGCTGTTTAAATATGGTGGTGTTCTTGTAGCTGCTCTTTTCTACTTAACATGTGTAATCTATCAGGAAGCTGACAATGGCACTTTGGATCAAAGCAGGATCATTTTAAGTACATTTAGCTTTCCCTTTCTTGTTTGCCTGTTTAGAAGTCTGTAATTGAAATGTAGTGGTTAGTGTGTATTTTAGAGAGCTGGGCCTTGGCATTAAGCTTTTTTTTTTTTTTTTTTTGTCCATAAATTTGCTTGCTACATAAACAATTTATTAGAACATCTCACGAAGCAGTAGACAATCTCATAATGTAATAAAGTCAAAATGTATAGTGTTTATAACACACTGTGTAAATACGGTTTGTGGTTTGAGGTGCGGATGTCGCCAAACCTTTTATTTGGCTTTTTTCCTGTATATGTTGGACACTAAAAACTGCAGGATGTTTTCACTCATTTTTATAGATTGGCTTTGTTTTGATAACGTAGGGTTAGATGAGAGCTGTTGATTTAGCAGTTGCAGTTAAATGTCCTAATGGCAAGCGGTTTGTTGAGCTTAAAATTGGCGGTGTGCAGTCTAAACTCTTGAAAGAAAGCTGGAAGCATATTGCGCACCTGTTACAGCCCTGCTGCCAAACATGAACCATAAAAACACTACGATTGCAAAAAAAAAAAAAAAAAAAAAAATCATAACAATGTCTTTGTTGTTTGGTGTTCATCAGATGGATTCAGTTTGATTTACAAAAACGTGTCAAACTGCCGCATTTGAGGGCCACTGAATTTATTAACGGTTGAAGGACAAAATATAAGATTCCTAGTTATCAATTCCAGGATCGGTCATCTCGTAGCTTTATCTCCACGCCAGTTATGTGTCTGCATTTTTCATTTTTGTTTGTAAATTTGTTGTCAGTGTACAAAATCGAGAATGATTAAGGAATGCAGTATTGCATGAAAACGCTAATGCATGTATTTATTAACTATGCAAAATTCTGCAGCTGTGTAAAGTAGAAAGCAAAGCATGGCTGGTATATTCATCGCTTAATTTGCACGTCATTTAGAAACTGTAAAATCTAGCATACTTCATCATTGCTTTAAAGGATTAAACTTAATGTTGCCTATATGAAAGAAAATCTAATTAATTCCCTAACTGCATATAGCATTATATCAATTAGTGTTTTGTTTTTTTCTCACTTTGTTATTTAATTCTGCTGATCTGTGCTCTCTGGGTGCTCCTACCACAGTGGTTGTTTATTGTGTGTCTTCTTTAATATTTACTGTTGTACACCAGCAGAGACAACACTATGGAATCGATTATCTCTCTTTGATCACTATATAGACTCATTATGTACGCGTATATCGTAAGAATTCCAACTTGGTTCACCTCAGTGAACGGTTTGTGAACCCCTGTTTCCATGTTCTCAGCTGCATTGAAGATGTGGTCTGTCTGTCATATAAAATAGATACATGTAGCTCAATGCAATAAACAAAGATAGTAAATTTATAGTTTTATAACTCAGTACATGATCAGTGACATTATAATATTAATATCTTAATACTTTTGAGGGTTTTTTTATTTTATTTTTCTTATTGTAAACTGTTTATCAACAAACGGTAACTTCCAATGTTTTAAAGCGGTGCCATTTATTCTTTTTTTTCTTTCTAATGACTGGTGAAGTGGGTATTAAACGTTAATCACTTTAGTTGTAAAATGCATTCAGGCTTCCCTGCAGAACTTAATTAGGATTAGAGAATCCTGCTTAGAGTTGTTGTTGCGACATAGATGTTTTGATTTGCTGTTAAATTCATGATGTTCAATTCAAAGTTGCCGTAGCAAAACTACCATAATCCTACATTTGAGGTACAGACTTAAGGTTCTGCAGATGGCGAGGTACTGCAAATACACACCTGGATGAGCTGAAATAGCCGGTTAGGATTTGAGAAGCTTTTGAGAGCATTTTCAAACGGAAACACTACAAAAAAAGGATGCTGAAACTTTTCAGAAGCCTTAAGCAAAGAAAATTGTAATGGACAGTTTCTATCTTTGGATCAGAGAATCTAAGGAGAGGTTTGATGAATGAATGTCACAAGTCTCATTTTCTTTTAAACTATTTTAACACTACAGTGCTTAATGAAAGCATGCCTCTTCTTTTACTTTCTGTATAAATTGTAATGCGTTTGTACACTGCATTCATGGAGATTTGTTTTCATTCTAAAGTCTTTTACTGTACTCCCTGCTGAACTATGTGGTTATTATATTGACATCTGCAGTGTCTGAATTGACCAATTTTTCTTTCTTTTTTTTTTTAAATTTTAGTTTACATTAGAGTATTTGTTCCAGCATATGCCTGCTATTTCACTTTTTTTTAATATATATTTTTACAATTGAAACAACCAGTTTCAAGTTCATTAGACTGTGTCCAAGCATTTTGTTAATTTATTTGTGTTTGTCGTTTTTTTAAAGTCATATATGCACTTTTTTTTCCCTCCAAAAGAACGAATGTGTATATACTTTGTTGGTTAATCCATGCAAGTATAAATTGAAAAAGATTAAAAATATTGAAACTGTCTTGGTTGTTGTGCTTTTATTTTGTGTAATGTTGAGGTATAGCTATTCCTACACTAGGGGGAGTGTTTCTCTAACAAATCTGTCCACAGCATGACTCCTAATGCATCTCATGTGTTTTCTTGGTTTATGCATCATTAAAAAAAATGAAGGAAAAAAAAATGTAGTCTTTGGGTAAGATTGTGTGCATTACTGTTGCACAGCGCGAGATTGATAAATGCCAGAAAAGCATGACTTACCTATAATTCAGGCAAACCTATATGTGGTCAGTTTTCAGACCACTGTTCAAAGCTTAGTGCATTAAAAAAGAAAGGGCATTCTGGAGTACAAAGTTCCCTTTTTATCAATATCAAAGTGAGCTAGGTTTGGATGTCCAAGTGAACGAGCACACAAAATTTACTGGTTATTGTCTCGCTGCTGTAGAGACTGTATTGTCTGAGATCTCAAGGTTTTGAAATACATAAGAGGCTCTAAATTTCTGGACGGTTATTATTTCAAGCTTTCACTGGTTCCAGAATATCGAAGTCCGGGGGTGGGAAGTGCAGATGGGAGCAAGTCTGAGCTTAGCTTTTACTCAAAGACGTAATCACTTGTCAGATTTTTGTTTTTTCCGTCCACCTTTTGGCTTCTGTGTCAGTGAAAAGGGATTTAAAAAACAAACAAAAAACTTGCATAGCAGAATAGCAGAGCATGTTCCCAAGACAAGTTAAAAGAAGATCATTTTCTGCCAATACTTTGCAACAAATTAGATAAAACATATCTTTTTCAGGCAGGAGGTAAAATATGAGGTATTCCCAGTAATACTTCAAACTTGCAGCTCTGAGACACTGCAAATTTACAATTATGTTTTAAATAAACTGATTATTTTTTTAAAAGAACCCTTAAAAAAATATGAATTTATTATTAGTTTAGCATAGTTTCTATTCTCTTCTCCTATAAAATATTTCATAGTGGTCGTATTACTACTTTGTGTAAAAGATCTTTGATAAATGTTCATATTTTTTTTTAAAATCAGATTCTTCATTTCGTTACCAGATAAGAACAATCAGCATTTAGGTGCCACATGTAGAGGCCTCGTTACTGGCTCTCTGTCATGGGTCATTGTAAAGCAGCCGTTAAGCCATAGCGGTGTTTGCCTAAATTTTGAGGCATCTGAATATCTCTTACTGTCTGTCTTACTGTTATCAACTTCTCAGCTTACACTATCAAACAGGACAGCCAGTCAGCTCCTGGCTGACATCCACTTCATGCATCATTTGAAATTTCCTGGTAAACGAAGGATGCCATTTACTCTTATTCTCCAGTGCTTTTAAATGGAGTCAGAGCAGCATCTGAGTCTCCTCTCACGATAATACCAGTCCCCTGTGGTACAGTGAAGTTACTTTAGCAATTCGCCTGTGGTTTTATCTTCTTTGTCCCCTCTTTTGACTCCACCCCAGAGAGTGCAGCAAAATCAATAATAATTGATTTTAGAAAGCAGGAAAAGGAGGTTAGAATTCAAGGGAAGGACCAGAGGAAGACAGAGACAGAGAGGTACGAGCAAAGAGGTGCAAGACCCTAAGCATAATATGCATGTGCTGGCACAGATAAAGGTCACCAACATGAACCTGTCTGTAACAACAGATTATAAAGTGTCTAGCCTCGCAGTTACTGAGGTCTCGCGTATAAAAGAAGAATAGTGGCAGCTGCAAACAGTTACAGTGACAGTAAGTCATTTTATTCAATAAAAAGGTAGGTGTGTTGAGTTCAGTAGAAGTCAATTTTAGAGATTTTTAAAAGAGAAGACATTTCTTGGCAGTTGTGCTTATAAACACTGTGAGATTTTGACATTTTCTGTTCATTTAAAAACAAAAAAATGCATTAAATCGGATATAAAACCTGCTGCCCTTGTATAAGCATTCATGGTGATGTTTCTCCTTGTAGCAGCCAATTAGTTGCTTATTTTCCTGTTTCCTGTTGTCGCTTTTAAGGTTGAGTTTTTATCAGTCCTCTATTCCCAAGACCACTCAATCAGGGTAATGTTCAAAGCAGGACAAAACAGCAACAGACTTTCAGTACAGAGAAGAAAGGCTGTTTGATTTCTATTGCAGGATTTGTCTGGGGTCTGATGGGTCAGCGTGGCTGACAGCTTGGAGATTGATAGTTGAGATCTTTCCCAGGCGGAACAGTGTTGGACAACATGAGCAGTGATCCAAGGCACCAGCAGAGCAGAGTGGAGGTGGGGCAAAAACTGCAGATGTGGTGAAGAGTGTATATGCGAGCGGGCCTGTGTGTGGTCTTTTGGCTGAAGGCCATATCCCTCCTGTCATCAGGACTGCTGAATGGTACTCAGTACCTGCAGACTCAGATCTAAGCACCTGGGGATCCATCAGTGCTTCAGGATGAGTAAAATTTCAAAGAAAATGGAATCTTTTTTTTTTTTCTCTTTTTTTGTTCTTTGTCCTCTTATTGAATTTTTTTTTTATTATTCCCTGCTGTCATTTCCTTTCCTTTCTTATCTAGTGTTCTCAGACAAAGCAAATACCCCAAGATTAGCACTGAGAGAAATCGTCACTCTTCCTGATGTTGATCAGAGCCATCCGAACGGTGAGTTGATTTTAATATAGATACATACACACATGCACATCCAATCGCAGTGCAGCTGCAGTGTTCCACTGATTTTTCCTCTCTTATGAAAACAACATGCTTATAAAAGTGATTTTAAAAGTTGATATTGCCGGGTTCTCCACTTCAGGGTATGCATTGTGGAAAGGTGGATGACCTTTCACATAATATTGTGTGCGTCTCATAGAGGAAACATTTTCTGACACAAGATTTTGACTTCAGCCGGCAGCTTGTTATTGTGACGATATATGGAAGTATTCATCAGTATATGGCAGCATAAAGTATAACTGAATAAACAATTACTATACAGCGACCATGTATCGGCAGGACTAGGAATCTTCAAAGTTTGCAGCATAGCTTGCAGTATGTATTAAAAATCTCTTCTTATGTTATTGTGGTTGCATGACCAGAATCAGACAGGTGCAATAACCTTTTGTACAGCTCAGCAGATTTATAGTGAGAGCCTTTTCACTATGACTTTGATGGCCAGTTTCTATTTTGGCTGTATTACTTTCAGTGTGGGATAAAACATAAAGAACTCAACCCTGGCACTGAGCAGGTGACAGGTACTTGAATATTGCCTTTGCATAGATGTATTTGCATACATTTCTGGAATAATGATGTAAAATGAACATTAATGTTGTAAGCATTTTCTTGAAAATGAGTACTTATTCAGTTAGTGTAGCTAATGCAATTGCTGCCCTACCGTTTCACTAAGAGGACAAAATAATTCTCAACGCTTTACAGAAACATACATTTTAAATATGAAAAATATCACAGAAATAACTCATTTTCATAAGGCCCACAATTAATTGTGTATTTCCGCTAGAACGGAATCTATTATATCTGAAATATACTAAAATAAAGGGGTAACACTTAAAGTTTATACATGAAAGAAGAAATAATTGAACTATATGTAATTTTAAGTAGTGCATAATGTCTTAGAAGTATATAAGATAGGCCTATAACCTGCAATGTTTGATGGTGTTTATTTTTTTTATTGTAAGTAGGAAAGGGAGATTGGTCATTATCACAATTTATATGTACTATAAGAGTACAGCTGAAGAGTTAAAAACCCATCATGTGCACTAAAATATTGTGCAATTACGACATAAGACTGGAAGGTTAAGCTACTCTAGAATACAGCCCGTGGCCCTGAAAGTACAGTGCATTCACAGAATAAGTTGTGGAAATATTGCTTATTTTTATGCGGGAATACGTGGAAGATACTCACTACTTGCTTGCAGGATAATTTGTGTCTTCTTGTATCTTGTGTAGATAAAATATATTTAAATTCCTTTTAATTCTAAGGAAATTACACCCTTAGCCGTGTCCCTCATTGTAGTTGTAACAAATCAGGAAACAAAAATCTTATAATGGATAATGCAATTTGTCTCATTGCAGTTCAGCAATGAGACAAATTTCATTATTTTTGCGTCCTTAAGTCATCACAACAGCTTTAAAAAAATAAATAAAGCAAGATGCAGTTAGAGTCTAGACTGTCACTTTCGCAGTTCCCTATTTTACGAGATTAGAAGATATCAGTGCAAAAGAAATAGACCACCAGCTGCAACAACAAAGCAAATCCAACATTGTGAGAGCAGAAACTTTAGGGGTGGTTGGATAAACAGTTTTAAAACAATCAGGGGGATAAAAAAAATCAACTTGGCAACATCAAACAGCCTGATTGTCCACTGAGCACAACGGTGGTTGTTGATCACAGGATCCTTTCCATAGTAAAGAAAAACTCAAGCCAATTGAATAGCACTTTCCAGCTGGCAGAGGATGTCCTTATGCAAGTTGACCATAGAGAAATGACCTTGTGATAGCAAATACTGGGAGCTCATTACACTGGTGTTTACTGATGATGTGGAAGTTGGATGAATTCTGATGAATTCTGAAGTGTGTAGAGCAATGTGTTCTGCTCATATTCAGGCATATGGGATAAAGTTGATTGTGCAGCACTTCGCAGCACAGATACAGTGACCCAAAACATACGGCAAAAGCTGCCAGGAGTCTTTGAAGGTCAGATAGTGGAATATTATGCAATGGGTCAAACACCGGATCTCAACCTCATTGAGCATGCATTTAATTTGCTGAAGATAAAACTAGAGGATAAAGACCCAAGAACAATCAACTGAAGCGTATCTGTAATCGGAAGGTCGCCGGTTCGATCCCCGGGCTCTCTGTCCTGGTCGTTGTGTCCTTGGACAAGACACTTTACTCTACCGCCTACTGGTGCTGGCCAGAGGGGCCGATGGTGCGATATGGCAGCCTCGCTTCTGTCAGTCTGCCCCAGGGCAGCTGTGGCTACAACCGTAGCTTGCCTCCACCAGTGTGTGAATGTGAGAGTGAATGAATAGTGGCATTGTAAAGCGCTTTGGGTGCCTTGAAAAGCGCTATATAAATCCAATCCATTATTATCATTATTAAGATAGGCGCAGTAAAAGCATCACAAAAATGATGAAGTTTGAAGGATAAAAAGATGGATTGTGTACACAAACAAATGCAGTTCCTCAAAAGTTAATGCAGTTATTCTGTTCAATGCTTTAAATTACAGCAGAAAGCCTGAACTTGTATTTATCATGTTTCGTTTAACACAAAGGAACACTGTGTCACTGTCTAGAAATCTCTACACATATTTATGTGATCGCCCTTTGGACAGTTAATAATCAAGGCAGCAGAGTAAAAACTGTAAAGGTCATGCATGGTCAAGTGTAAATTGTATATCTTAGACTAGATCCAGCATAAACTTTGCAGCCTGACCTAATATATGTTCTGTCAGTATTATATCTGTTTTTGCTGTGAACCATCACATTGCTGGATTTGGACAAGAAATATAACATGACTCTTAATGTTATGTTTTTCTACAGGAAGAAAAGGCTTGAAGGAACAATATTTTAATGAGGCTCGGTGCTATGAATCCTCTTTATCATGATACATGGTTTCACGAGCACAGCAGCTATACGGATATAAAGCCAGATGTCCCTATAAGCTGTTTCACCATTATTTATTTATGAATGAATATCCTCCAACTTCACTAATACATCCCTGGGCTTAGGGAAATGGCCTAATATTTTTGTTAAGCATGGCCTGGGATTTTTTATTGCCTGTCAAATCTCTAAAGTTAACACTTTGTCATTTGTGTTTTTTTTCCTGTTTTCTTTCACCCCCTACTATACAGAAAATCTGCAGGAGCTGACAGTGGATGACAGTCGAGCCTGTAGAGGCACTAAGATCTAAATAAGTGCTTTTGTTATTATATCCTGCAGTTGATGCATTCTAAAAACAGAAATGAAAATTTGATCATAATCGTCAGAAGCGCAAATGCTGTTGATTGCTCACCAAAGCAGGAAAGCAGTAAAAGCCCGAGCAAATAGTTTCTGAGTATAAAGAAAATAGAGTCCTTTTCTAATGCAGCTTTAAAAGAGGAAATGATCTTCATTTCTTTATGCCCCCGATGCAAATACTCCATCTTCACTGACATATTTACGTAATAAACATAACCTTGTGCTTTGAAGTTGAATGAATGATAAACCTAATAGTGTCTGAAGGGGATATATCCCTACTCCTGTAGTTCTATTTTTGTAGCATTTGAGAAGAGCGCTTTGGTTGACACAAAGATACATTTAAAACTGCTTTACTATTCAAAACAATCTCTGGTGAATTCTGTTGGTTTAATGTGGATGAATACAGCAACAAAGTGCTTCCCTTGTACTTAGTTGTGCTTATTTATTCGGTTCTGAGGTTCCCATATGTCTTTGAAACCCCTCAATTAAGCTCAACCATGAACGCTGAGGCAGTGGACAAATCCAGAAGGACTTGCTTGGCCTTTTTTAATTTTTTTTTTTTTACTGTTATTCATATTTCCTTGCTGAGAGATAGCTTAAAAGATAGCTTTTACAAAGAAAAGTGAACTACAAATTGTACCGCTGCTATATGGCAATGAATCAAATTCTGCACTCAGTAACAGCCTTGTGTCATGTTCATGAGAAGTGAAAAAAAAAAGCCAATCTCTCTGCTCTGCTAATTAATAGTAAGAAGAGACCCTATCACATTCCCCAGAGTCTCCTTTTCACCAGTGAGAATAACAATGAACCCAGCTGAATGAATTATAGATTGCCCTATACTCTGAAGAATAATTCGAGTGCTTTAGTACACAGTAAATTTTGGTGACCATTTAAGGCACTTTTAAGCTGTTTTCAGCACCCACAGAAACTGACTAATGAGTGTACTCATGGTGCTGTAATGAGTCAGCCAAGTGTTGGCTTTAGCCAGAGCAGCACCTTAAACCAGAGCCCATGCTCCTGCTGATGTGTGTATGCTGTGTTTCAAGCGTTCTCCTTCACTTCCCACCAGTTTCTGGCTGGGTTCCCAAACAGGCTCTCTTCGGTGATAAGCACTACCTTTGTTGTTGTTGTTTTTTTTTTAAATTTTGTTATTTAAAATGCAAATAAGCAATACTTGCTGCAGCCTCACAAGAACAGCACATTCTTGAGACATAGATACCAACATTTTCAAATTCTCAGTGGATAGCATGAAACAGAATTTCAGATTTGACTATTTTTTTCAATTTTCCCATAAAAAGGGATCTTTTTTCTCCAGATTTATATACTCAATATATTCTTATCGTCTCCAGCCAGAATGAATTCATTTAGCTGTTGATGTAAAAGATCAGATGAAGCTCATAAGTGCTGGAGAAGAGTCACTGCAGTTTGCTCCTTGAAATGTCAGCATTGACTTTGAGGCAAGCTCCTTAAGTCTACCTCTATAATTATGACGTGAGGAAACACGTTAATGAATAAAATATCAAACTGTGCCTTGAGTGTGTAAACTTGAAAACCCCCTGGCAACTCACGAGGATCTTAAAACTCCTACTTTCATGCATTTTTAATTGGTGGTAAAATAAAGGGAACGGGAAAGAAAACAGAGCAAAAATGAACTCCACAAAAAGTCTTTACATGTAATGCAGAGGCAATTTACAGCAATTTAGTGTGGCTGGAATCCAGCAGCCTCCTCAGGCGCCTCTTTTATTTTCATAGAAGATGCAGTGACAGTAATGAATCATAGTTAAGACCATACTGCAGTGTAAGCTTGCAGTTTATTAAACAGTCAGCAGCTCATTGCTTTTGATCCTTGGGAACGTCACTGTAATAGATTACAGTCCACCATGTTGATAGTTCTTCCACTGATTTGTCTCTGGTATTCTTTCCTCTCTGTAGGCTCAGAGGAAACAACAACAAGCAAACAGACCTAAGAAACCATGTTTTGGAATGTGAATGCGGTGACCTTGGCTTGCGTTATCCTCTCGAGCATCGAGTTTCCCCGTGGCTGAAGGCAGGAATTTAATCATTGCATTCTTTTGTCTCTGAATCGGGTTCGCACTGACATCTCGGTGAAGGACGAGATATGTTTGGAAAGAGTTATCAGGTCTTACAAAGAAGCAGAAGACTTTCACTTTCCCTTGACTGCATCATTTATCCTCACATGACTGATACTTCTATCTGGTGCTAACGTGAAGCCATTATTCTTAATTCTTCCCAGCCTCTGCTATTTAAGCCAGAGGAATGAGTTGGGTTACATTGTTGATTACTGTGACTCATCAGTATTGGTGAGATTTGCCACATTAACATTGCCTGCCAAATACTATTGATTATGAAGGACAAAAATATTGTTCTGTAACTCTCAAATGGGTAACAAATGTGTGTCAGCTGAACAACATAAGGAGGTGCCAGTGCCCAATGAAGAAGACATCCACCTCCATGTCTTAAGTCACAGCTTTGGTTCTGGTTACTAAGTGATCAATGCCAGGTTTCAATTAAATGATATGTATGGAATTTTATAGCTTATACTATTCAAGTGCTTGTTCTCATCTCCACAAGCTTTCCCTTAAAGCCTGTTTTGAATGCTCTTCCAGCCACCATTCAGTGTTAGCATTTCCTTATTACTGTAGGAGCTATTTTTGGGTTGATACCCTATGTATGCAGCTAGAAGTCACTTTTTGATGTGTTGAATGTATTTAAGGTAGACACGTGTAATTAGCGGCAGGTGTGTTGTTGATTGGAAAGAGGCAAACAGTTTGTGTCCGCTGCGCTGCTATGTTAAATCGTGGAAGGACAAGATGAGTAAGGCTGGGGTTATTGGACTGTATCAAGTTTAATAAATTCATGCATACCAGTGGCATCGCGTCACCCCCGTCAACGAACACCTCAGTGGCTTCAAGCGTAGGCTTAGCCCCTACAATTACAGTTACCCACATTTTACTAAAAACAGTATTTTCTTTTATTTATTGCACTTTTTACACAGGACAGTTGCTTGCTAATCTTAATTTGCAGAATATATCAGTGATATTGTGCATACTTTGCCTCCTGCTCTATAACAGCTGGGACAGGCTCCAACCCAACCACAACCCTTAGCTGAATAAGTGGAGCAAAATGGACGGATAGATGGATACTTATTGTTCACTGCCTTACTGCTTGCTCCAGCAATTCTCCTTAGTATTCTCTTCTTGTCCTCAGCAGAGACTTTTTGCCAGCTTCAAAAACCACTGTTCAAATTGTACTTTTTCCCCCCATTCCCCTTTTATTTTTTCTCTCTTTAGTGCTTACATGGGTAACTCAGTTTTCCAGACAACTATCGTCACAGCAAAGAAAATGTATACATATAAAGAAGTGGAAGCCAGAAGACACGTATAGAAAAATGTAGAAAGTAAAACACAGAAATAAGATAAAAACATAGTTGGCTATTGCTGCGTACCTCCAAAGCCCCCGACTGTCTGCACTGGCTGTTGTGTCTGTCATGAATCTCAGTATTGATCTCAGTTTTGAATGAATACCTTTTGTATAACATTGTAGGTGATGGTCCACACAGTGATGCACAAGTTGTGGACACAGTCTAATATTTCAGTGACTAAAAAAAGCTTTTGTAAAAGTTAATGTACAATATTGTGCACAGTGGAAAATATATAGTGAAAAAAAACAGTGATCATATATGAGGACATTTATGTTTTTGTATTTGGTGATTTAAAATAATTTTTTCTTTCATATACATGAAACATACAAAGATTTCCCTAAAATTGTGTAGTTTATGGGTCTTTACTAAGGTAATATGACCTTACAGCTCTCTCTTCTTTACTCTTTCAATTTATTTGTTGCCCATTAATGAATGTTCATCCAAATATTGGCAAATAGCTAATAGCTCTATTTTTTTTTTTTTTACACTTTGTGTAAACCCATGCACTAACAAACAAACATTCTCTGGACCAGAGCTTTGCTATATCATATTGTCGCCAATAATACTGGTAAATATATATATATATAAGTGATATAAAAATATCATCACAATAGCATCTATAACATAATCATGTGTTTATGTTCTCTAGTGCACCAGAAATAAGCCCAGGCATGTCGAGCAAGAGACATGTTCAGCCACCATAATTATTACTGAACAAGGGCGCTACTTTAGCAACCGTCAGCAAAACACAGTACTTTTGCAAAATATGCAAGAAAACTGTGGAACTGTTCAAGTTGGAAACAGCAAATGTGTTTTAGCACTTGACCACCACTGGTCTAGTATTACCAGGTTATGAAGGAGTGAATGCTAGTAGCTGGTGATGTGCAATGTAAATGTAAATAAATTGCACCACCCAGTACCACCCAGTGGAGTACCTGCTAGTTCCTCTCTATATGACACAAAGAACAAAAAGATGGGAAAGCAGGTCTTTAAGCAACTGGTTAAAAAAGTTCGGCCCTAGATACAATATCCCAATATTATGTGACAATAATATGTGAAGAAGAGTTACAAGGTTAAGTTACTTCAGTTAATGTTAAACTAAAGTGTGACTGAGTTGTTTTATACTGTTACTTAGAACTTCAAAAGAAAACACTACCTAGGCTACTTTTGTGCTTACATTTGACTTATGTTGTGTCACTACTATCGCACTATAATATTGCTGTTGCTAGCACCTTTTTCAATAGATTCACACTTCAAATTAGGTAGTGTATCATCAATGACAGTAGCTCACTGGAAAAGAAAAATGGGAAATGCTCTTCATTTCTTACACTTACTGTATGAATGCTGCTACCTGCAAGCCGCAAGCATTGATAAAACACTCAGTAGTTTTTCTGTATCATCAGAAATACTGCTATCGCAAGTTTTCTTGAAATATCATGATATAATTTTACAGTACCCACCCCTACTCTGGACCTTCATCCTTGATAATCCAAAACTTTATAATGGGAACAAACTGAGCACATGCGTGCTGTGTCATACACACCATCTCTGCAGCTTGAAATATTCGTTTTATGAACTGATACAAAATAGTAGAGGTGCACTCTTTTGGGGCCTGTTGTGTTTAGATTTTGGATTCCCTTTTGTCCTTTTGCCTTGAAAGCATTGCATTAGTCATTAGCGTTCTCTTCAAAGTCGTTCTTCAGAACTGAATTTATTCAAATTTTTGACAGAGTCTGTCATGTGTGAAATAGTTTAGAAGCAGCCACCAGCTGCCCAGCTCAGCTTCCATCCTTGGTGAGAGGATCGAACACAGTCCAGGACATAATGTGTCACAGACTGCAAATCACAGCCCACAGAGCTGCACAATGAACAATGAGGAGGTTGCATTGCATAACATGCCAGGTGCTACACTTTCCTCTGCTCCCCTACAGTTCTCTCGGCATGAATTTTCCCTTGGTAATGTTCACAGTGGGGGATTGGGTGGTTGAGCTGGTCCAAGTTGGTCAAAGCTTTTCCTCTAATACATGAAGGGCCTTTGATGCTGTTTCTGCAATGATTGCAAAGAAAAGTCTGTGATAGTCATCAGTCTACTGTCTGCGTGCAGCTTTGACTCAGAAAAACACAGAAATGTTACGCGTATAATCCTAGTTTCAGAGGCACAGTGCATCAAATTTTGAGCTAAATATGCAGTAACAATGAGGCAAAGTTTTTAACATAAAGCAGTTTTGTAGAAAGACGGTCATTCCACTTGTGTTAGTTTGAATAAAACATCAGCTAAAAGATAATAACTGGAACTTTGAAGCACTCAAAAAATGGGCAGCAGGTCTTGTGCAATATGATGCAAGATTTACAACATCTCAAAGTAAAAACACCAAAACAACAAACATGAAAGTGACATGTCATGAAATCTTTTTTCTTTAGGGAAGCTGTTGTAATATATAGAAAAACATCCTTGACAAAACCTGAATTAATTAATAGCAAAATAATTTAAATGGTTTCAGGTGCTAATGAACATCAATTTGCTACTTTATTACAATTCCAAAGTCAAATCAGTACACACTTCCAGCTGATTGCTTAGCAGTCTAGCCCCCACTGTCATGTTTCACTCTCACCTTTTTCATAGTAATTTAGCAGACAGCGCTTTTCAAAAATAAAACAAAATTAAGTAACTGAAAAATTTAGCTTACCAGTAAACATAGTGACACATTTTCCAGATTTAGTCTTACATTTGGCAGCTTGCTATAAAAATGAATCGTGAATGGATAATGGAATTTAACATGGAAATGTTGAATTTTTGAGTAACCGTATGCTAACAGGTGTGCTGTATTAACTTTAAATAGTTGTGTTCCTAATTTATTTCTACTTCCTCTTCGCCTCCAGGTAAGACATTCCCACAATACGGTTCAAAATGCTACCGGACACATTTATAAATTCTGTTTGAATGGAAAAATTTGTACCAACAATCTGATCAGAACACACAGAGCCGCATTGTTTCACTGTGATTAACAACTGATTAGAAAGATAAAGGGACTCCAGCCCCCACCTGGCATGGAGCAAAAGTTTCTTTAATCAGTGTCATCATATCCCAAGCTGCCTCTGCCAGGTATTATCAAACCCATAGAATAGACCAGGACAGCCAATCCCATGCCTGCTTTGCTCAGCATAAGAATATGCAAGAGCAATCTAAAAGCTGTTCTACTAACTGAGACAGAGCATCTAACGGCCCCGTTCCTGGGGGCATATAATTTCCCATTTCAGCATACTGGCCGCTCGTGTAATTAATCTTAATATAGGGACAGGAATTGGCAGGACAGGGTGCTATATGAAAGGTTCAGAGTTTGGTCTGCTGTCAGGTTGAACCTTGTGTCTCAAGAACACACGTGGTTGTTTTCAGGAAAACTTAAGAGGCTGCAGGAATGATTTAGCGTCTCTGTTTGGGTTATAATGAGACAACACATACATGTGGCTGATTTTGATAGGATATCTAACTCCACAGCTCCAATCAAATCAAATCAAATCGCTAATACTTTGTTATACATCAATTGTCTTATTATATCATTTCCTCAAACAGAGAAATACATTTGTATTAGCACTGAATGCTACTTCTTTATGATTTCTAAAACAGCAGAGTCAACAAATGGGTATACTGTGATGATCGTATGTAACGACAATGCCCAGATACACTTAAACATGGCTGAATGGAGAAATGTGCTGTAATGTGTGTGTCTATAATTACTTTTGCTTTCACTAGAAAAGAAAATTATTGGTTATTTTTAAATTTTTCAGATGTTATTTTCTAATTAATGCAATGAATACTGAGTCACACTGTAAATATGTGACCGCCCATCTCCATATTTACTTGAAATATAAGCCAAGGACTGAGATGGAAAAGGACATGGTGTTTAATGTGTTCTGCACATGCTAATGCAGTATCTAATTTATGTTTGCACATAACTTAACAAAGATGAAATACGACTTGGGGCTTCAGGGAAGTTACTCAAATGTCAAATGTTTAAAAATAATGTTAACATTCTGTGTGTTTCATCTGAAAAATCACCCAGAGCCAGCTCCAGTTTTGTAATAACCCCACAAATGAAACTGGACATGAGCTCCATCTTCAAAATGTAGATAACCTCAACTGACAGGTGAAACCTCAGAGCTCAGAGGACACACTGCTGTGTATAGGGGTTTAATTTCAACAGTTTATTTATTTAAATCTGTTAAAGGACACAACGTACTGTAGGATTTACCATTAGGTATCTATATGACGATTAGCTTAAGAGATGCAGATCAGGACAGTACCCAGAATTCTCTGTGAAGTTTTTAAGGACTTGTATGTGTTTAAAGTGGGAATCAGTTGCTCAGTAAGGCCACATCCTCCCTCACAATGCAGACTAATGAATGTGTTGTTTAATACTACAAAGATTATTGGGCTGATCCTTTTGCAAGACTGCAGCTGGTTATACTGAGATTCCAACCACAGTCTGAGGTTCAAGCTCAAAATCCCCGTGACGTGTCTAAAATATCAAGTAGCTGTAATTGTGCATATTTGCATTGATGGACTTGCTGTTATTTCACTTGGATGATATGCAGGATATGTCGTTTGGGAGATATTAACTCCTCACCCCACTCTATCTCTTCCCGTTTCTCCTCCAGTCCTCCTTTTCTGATTCTCCCTCCCCCTTTCATCTCTCATCTGCAGTTCTCGGCTGATCTGCCATCTTTAAAGTCACTCTGGATCACTGAGACTGTTGCTCACTCAGCAGCTATTGTTGAGCTTATCCTTACAGTCTGGTGCATTATAGAAGCCATGTAAGTGTGTGCGATACCTATAGCTTTACGCATATACTCTCTATGACAGATTTATAGAATATGAAAGATCGCTATCAAATGGAAACATGAAGACAGCGTTTTCCTTTATAAGATTAAAATTGTGAAAACCTTTGTTATCTATAATGGGAAAAGCAGAGCGACTTTATTTTACTTATCACTACAGAAAGTCAACATGTCTGGTTTTATTTGTCTAGACACTGGTAACATACAGGCCTGAATACTTTCAAAAATCTGATGTAGAGCAATCCAAACAAGATAGGCTCTTTTCTTCTAATCAGTGCCTTGATTGTTATCGATCTTCTCTCCAATCTGCAAACAGAAGTCCAGGAGTATTTTTATCATTTCAAAGTGGAGAAGCTTCTCTCCTGTGACTGTGTTGGTTCAGGAGAAGCGGTTTGATTTTTTTTTTCTTTTAATGTATCTATGCATTTATTTATTTATTTAGTGTCAATAATTTGCCTTCTGACTAGTTGGAATGAGGCAAGAGCAGACACAAATGTGATTTCACACGGCTGTGGGTTTATTAAAGTGATAGACATCATCACAATCAATAATGAATACGAAAAAAATCTTAGAGCTCCTGTAAATTTTCTAAAGTGAAGCGAGTTCGCTTTATAATGAGAGCTATTTTGCAGCCAACTGATACTTAAAAATCAGGTCATTGTTTGAAATATGTCTTTGACCTTGTTATAAGAGTACACTGCAGCAGCAGCAGATGCGTGTTAAACTGTGATGACCCTTGGACTTTGCTGTCAGTTCTTTTCTTTGTCTGCCCACGTCTCAGGTGCCTGGTGGGCAGGGCAGGGATCCTGTAATCCTTCTTTTGATTTTGTTTTCCTGCACCACACAGCGCTCACCCACTACGTCCAATCTCATGCGCATCTCCCAACCCTGAATCCACACTGATCCTCATGCATCATGTATTTTCTTTGTTTCTTTGTCTTTTTGTTTTTTTTTAATTTTTTTAATTTTTTATTTTGGGGGTCGTATTTAATCAGTCTCAGTGTTTCTTTGCTTTTTTTTGTTTTCATAAATTATTTTTGTTCATTGCATTGGACTTGAAAGCCAAATGACAAAGCACTCCAATGATTTGGGTCAAGTTGTGTCAAAATGCCACTTTTTTATTGTGCAGGTGGATAATATGTTATCTATAACCCGATGCCCTTAGTGAAAATGACAGTCATTAAAGATAATGATCGTCAATCTATCAATCACAGTTGACAGTAATTAGCACACTTTATCCAGTCCTGTGAACCCTCAGCAATTAGTTGGTGTTTTACAAGAATGTGTAATGTCTGTCTGCAGGCCTTTCTGAACATCAAACAAGTTGGGTTTTACTTCTGATAAATTATATAAGACATGATTCTTCTCCTCTCGGGCATATCAGTTCAAAAGAATCTTCTGTACAATACCCCGCACTCATCATTTTATAAGACATGAACTCTATATGAAAAATCAATAACAAGGCAACATAAGTCTACCTAATATACTTTATATATAAGACTTCTTGTTTGGCTCAATTTTGCCCTTTCTTGTTTGTTTTCAGTTTCTCTCTGGCAGAGCTGAGGCCAGGATACGCTTGAGTGTTTTTGAGGGCACTGACCTGTCCGCCTTCACTCCACTTCCTGCCAACGAACAATGTGTCACTTGGACATGTTATTTACCAGACTGTTGCTGTTCTTTAACGCAACACTAGAGCGAGACATCCCATGGATGAAAAGAGTGTTTTCAAATCATCTGTATCCCTAAAAAAGACATGACAGCAAGGGGTAATCTATGGTGCCTGTCAGGGATTTGCCAAAAAATAACACAGAATAAATATCTCCTGGTCTTTCTACATAATGAAGTGTTATTGTTACTGCCTGCACCCATGTAAGTTAACCTCCAAATAATTTGCTGTAGATACCAAAAGAAAACACTGCGTTCACAATCACAACTGCAGTAATGCTATATTTGTTGTGTGCAGGCATAACTTTCCTACTTCTCAGTATGTTTTGCGTCAAAGATTATGTAGTAAAATACTTTTCTTCTGGTCATTTCAAAGTTTCAATGACCAAGAAACACTGAAGGAACAACTCAAATGGATTAATTTATGCTGATACGAAAAACAAAAGGTTTTCATAGGATTCGATGCAGGAATTTGAGCCACTCTTTTTTACACCGGTGTTTCATTTCAGGTACTGTGGCTGCATAACTTGCTCAAATCATCACCCCTTCACCGCTCTACTGAACAGCTGGTTTGGGTTGCTTGCGCTGATATGCTGTGTTTGGTTTTCTGTATATATGATGGTGTGCACTATGGCCAAACATCACTACTTTGGTCTCATATGTCCAAAGGCCATTGTTCTACAAGTCTTGTGGTTTGTTCAGATGTTCAGAACTTTGCAAACCTAAGCTATGCTGTAACCCATCACCCCACTATGCTCTCGCGCTGCAGGCTTACTTGTTGTTCCTAGAGTATATAAAAGTAGAATGGGAGGCACAGCCTTCAGTTTTCAGGCCCATCTTCTGTGTAATAAGCTTCCAGTTTGGATTCAGACACAGACGCTCTCTCTACTTTTTAGGCTTAACTTCTCTTTTTGCTAAAACAGATAATTAGGTCTGGATCAGGTGACCCTGAATCCTCCCTTAATTATGCTGCAATAGGTGTGGGGTGCTGGGGGATTCCCATGATGCACTGAGTATTTCTTCTTCAGGGACCTTTCTCACTCACTGTGTGTTAATAAATTTCTCTGCATTGAATCATTGCTTGTTATTAATATCTGTCTCTCTTCCACAGCATGTCTTCTGTCTTGTCTTCCTCCTCTCTCCCCAACTGGTCGCGACAGATGGCCGCCCCACCCTGAGCTTGGTTCTGCTGGAGGTTTCTTGTTAAAAGGGAGTTTTTCCTTCCCACTGTCGCCAAAGTGCTTGCTCATAGGGGGTCATATGATTGCTGGGTTTTCTCTGTATGTATAATTGTCGGGTCTACCTTACAATATAAAGCCCCTTTGGGCAACTGTTGATGTGATTTGTCGTTGCATACATAAAATAAAATTGAACTGAATTTTAGCGAGATGGCGCTTTCTCTTGAAAACTCTTCCAAAGTCATATTTATTCACTGTTTTTCAAATTGTACAACCATGAACTCAAACATGTAGCCTTGACTACTGAGCCCTATAAATTTGGAGATGTAGTTCTTGGGGTTTTTGGAAATTCCCTGCCCGTTCTCTAGTCTGATCTTGGGGTAAATTTGCCGGAATGTCCATTCCTTGGAAGGTTTTAATATTGTGTTATGCCTCTTAATTTCTATGTAAACAGTAAGGATCTACTTTTTCACAGGACTGCATAGAGCCTGGAAAATGTTCTTTTTAACATGACTATACATGTAGAGGGCAGCACAGTGGTGTGGTGGTAAGCACGCTTGCCTCACAGCAAGAAGGTCCTGAGTTTGACTTCACCACCTGGCTGTGGCCTTTCCGTGTGGAGTTTGTACTTTAGAGATGTTGAAATGTAAATAAAAATAAAATATCGCATGGAGTTGTTACTCAAAAAAGATGCTTCTTTAGCATTTCCCCCCAGCTTATATCTGTAAGGTGAAAAATATCTTCACTAATGAACATAAAGGAGTTTTTATGGCCCATTTACTAGGTACTAATTCGGAAAAAAACCTGAATGAGTGGGAGGCTAACTGAAGAGTTTAAAATATTACTTGAATAAAAAGAAGATGAAAGCAGAGATGCTTCACTGTTGCTAATTTTGCTGGTCAATTAAACTCAATCATTACCATTAGCCTCCAGATATCAGAAATTCAAATAATGATTAATGTAGTTTGAAAGTAGGGATTATAGTTACACATAAGAAATATTTATTATAACTAGCATCAGCAGATTTCTCCTTCAGTGGCTAAAACAAGCCTATATTAATCTCTTTGCACTGAAACTGACCTCTTATGCTGAATTTCTATACATGACAGTCTCTTTCTATTTACACTGAAGAATAAACAATATATGTTTTATGGATTTCCATTCAATAACATACACGTTTATGTTTAATCAGAGAAAAAACACAAGCTCTCCGGATTGCAGCTTGGAAACTTGTTAGAATGTCAGCCAACCATTCCTAGTATGTAAATTAGCGTAGGGCCAGGAAGCCTAGCATGAGGAATTGTCAGTGTCAAGGCCTCTTTTTTGATCCCTGACCTCAGTGGGGCCACTCAGTGCATAACAAAGTGACCCGTGTGCTTCATTCACACCCTTGCAGCACTCTCTGTCCTCTCAACATATGATTTAGGTGAAGATATACAGTTTGAAAAAATGAAAAAAAAAATCTACCAAACACACACCTAACAGATAAATTCATCATGCGCGCTGCAAGTCGCACCACTTGTGCAATCAGAAGTGTGAAGCCAGTGCAAATGAGCAGCTTGTGTGTGGCTGGTGTGCAGTTACAGAGCTGCAATCTGAATCTTACAGCAGAGGCTTGTGATTGTTCCTTTAGGACAGTTTGTGTGCCATAAATATTCAGGATCACTTTCAGTGTATCTGCACCTACCAGATATTTGTTTAACCAAGACCAGACTCTTTATTTCTCTACTTGTGCATTAAGAAAGCTTATTTGACCAAAATCCTAGTTATGCATTTTTGCATGTTTTTCTTCTTCTTCATTAAGCTAAATTATAAGGCAGTGTCTTTGGACCCAGAGTGTTTGGCTCAAACTCTCATTCAACTTGAGACTTTTTCATTCACACCAAATGGAGTGTTGGTTTGGTGTAAAGACTTTGGAGTGCATGCACAATTACTCCAGGCTGTCCCATTTTCTGAACATGCTAAATACTGATGATAAAACTGCCAGGGAGTATGCCAGTGCTTCTTTGTTTTTCGGATATGTTTCTCGAGGCTCTTGCACAACAGCCAGGTTTCCTGAGGCTCCAGAAAAACATCCATCTCGCTGCCAAGTTGAACCTGTGTGACTTTAAGGGTTTGTTGTCATCCCAGTCTGAAACACTGGTGAATGAGATTTATACTATATCAGTAAACTGGTGCTCTTACATTTAGATGAATACACAAATGAACATATAAATGAACAAATGAACAGTTTGATACATTACAATCAGTGGCGGTCCGAGCTTGTTTGGTGCCCTGGGCGACCTACATCTTAGTTCACAGATTTGCTTTGTCTAGGGTTTATTTCTGGGATTTCGCACAACCCAGGATTCAAATCATGAATACATAATGGGCTTGGATTGACAATATTATGAATCAAATGTGGTCTATTTGGAAGCAGCCGCCCCCTCTTTTTGACGGGTTGTGTGTGAGACTTTAAATCATCAAACTGTAAATTATAAATTTTAAATTGTTATTGATCGCTTTACCCCTAAAGTCTATATTTATTTTCTTACTCTTCTTATATTTATTGTTTGTTTTCTTGCACTGCTGTAACTGGAGCCTCGTCGTCTCTCTATATACTGGACTGTATGTAGTGGAGATGACAATAAAGTTTACTTTGACTTCAGCAGCGAGCAGGCGCACCGAGGGCTCTCGCGCTCACTTTATAGAATTGCGAAAAAACATCGGTGCAAATTATAAGTCTGTATCATAATGTCTGGTGTTTTCGTGTTTGTTGGTTTGTTTTGATCTTGTTTTATTTTGCGAGCCAGAGACTCCCCCGCCGCCCCGCCCTCTCCCTGTGCCGCAAGCAGCAGGCGCACCTCGCAAACGGAGGGCACCCGTACTCCCAGCAAATGGGCGATAGAAAACCGATCTGTGCCTGTACCATTCCCAATATGCGCTGGCATGATGTTGGGGCAGCATGAGTACGAGCAATTTTTATTTATTTATTTATTTATTTATTTATTTATTTATTTATTTATTTATTTATTTATTTTTGCCGATGCCCGTGATGCCGCCCCCCACCACGATGCCGCCAACCGCCCGTGTCGCTCGTATCAAAAAACGCTACTGAATACAATGTAGCTGTACTAATCTATTGGTTATTAAACACTAGGCTTCAATCATCATATCTCCTATAGACATATTTTTATTACTACAGCCATGATTTGCCATTTGTCACTGTTTTACAGCAGCATCCTAAACTCTTCAAGGACGGCACATCTATATGTGCCATTGCCAGAAAATTTGCTGCATCACCCAACATCAAGAGCATAAAGAAATTTCCAAGAGACAGGCAGCTACTCTAGGAGACCTGGACAAGGATTTAAAAGGTCTTTAACCCAGCAGCGGGACCGGTAACTGCTCCTTTTTCCAAGGAGGAATAGGATGAGCACTGCCAGATGCTTACAAAATAACCCCAGCAAGCCAGTGGTGTGAATGTCTCTGACTAAGCAATTAGAACCAAATTTGATAAGGGTGGCCTGAAGGTACGGCATTCCTTAGTGGGGTCTGTGTGCACTGCCCGACACCATGGAGCCTGACTGACATTTGCCACAGAACACCAGAAATAGCAGGTTCACTACTAACACTCGTTGTTTTTCAAGGGTTCACCCTGTGACAGATGTGAAAGGGTCTGAGAACATTGAGAACATTATGTTGCCTTTAACATTATTCTGCATGACTGGTTTAACGGTGGGTCAGGGAATATCAGTGGAGGGACACACAAAACTCTACAGGCTAGGCAACTGGCCTGACTCCCATTAGGTTTTGGGATGAAATCCTTGGACCCATTGTCAAGCCCTGCGCTGGTCCAGTGGGTCCTGGGTTTCTCCTGCTGCATAACAATGCTCAGCCTCATGTGGTGAGAGTATGCAGGCAGTTCCTGGAGGATGAGGGAATTGATAGTATTAACTGGCCCACACGCTCACCTGGCCTAAATCCAACAGCGATTTTACAAACTACTGACTGCCATTCTGGCAAATGCAAAGGAAAAGACATATAGTGAGGTGGCTGGACACTAAGAAACAAGAAAATGACTTATATCAGTTGGCTAGGTAAAGAGATTGAGCTGGAAAGGCCCCACAGCAGGTTAGGGTGATTAAAGAATGAAAGATAGATGTGAAAATGTACTAACAAGTGAAAAGACGGTGGAAGGAGTGCTCTGAATGAGATAAAGGAGGACAGATAGTGAATATGAAAGTGCAGAGGATTAGTAAGGAGGACGTAAACGCAACTATGAAGAGGATGAGGAGTGGAAAGGCAGCTGGTCCAGGTGACAAACCTGTGGAGGGATGGAGATGTCTTGGGAAAATGCCGTTGATGTTTTAACCAGATTGCTCAACACAGTCTTGGAGAGAGAGGATGTGTGAGGAATGAATAGATGTACTTGTACTGATTTCCGTGAACAAAGGTGATGTGCACAGTTGTAGTAACTACAGAGGGATAAGGTTGATGAGCCATACCATGAAGCTATGGGAACAGATGCTGAAGGTAGGCTGAAAAAGAGGTGAGAATAAGCTGCAGTATGGCTTCATGCTGAGAAAGAGCACTAGAGATGTTGTATTTGCTTTAAGCGTGTTGATGGAGAGCAGGTCGGAGTGTTTTTGTGGATTTAGAGAAAGCATATGGCAGGGTACTGACTGTGGTTCTACATGTATGTGAGGCTGGTGCACGATATGTGGACAGTGGTGGGATGTGCAGTAGGACTAACAGGTGGACTCACAGTGGGGGTGTGATTTCATCAGGGATTGGTTCTGAGCCCCTTCTTGTTTGCAGTAGACGGGCAAATGGTAAATAGATTGGTTCTTGCATAGCACTGTTCTACTTTACTTAAGCACTCAAAGCACATATTAGATCAAGCAGCAAGAGAAAAGACATCACATGCATGTTAGGCTAACTGGTGATTCTAAATTGGCCATAGGTGAGTGTGCATGATTGTCTGTCTCTCTATGTTAGCTTTGTGACCTGCTTGTGAACACTAAGATAGGCTCTGACACAACCGCTATCATGCACTGGATAAGCAGAAGAAAATGGTTGGATCAAAAGAGCATAAAAATATATTAAACAAAAGAAAAAAGAAGTATTTTAAGTGCATGAGTGCAATTGCCACAGATGCAAACCTACACTTAACAGTGTAGTGTAGAACAATCACCTTTACTGCATTTTTAGCGCTAACTGTGTCTATGAGTGCCTCTAAGCATCCATCCAACTGATTTAATCCTCAGACTGTCTGGAACTGACTGCTGCTGAACATGAAATTTCTAAGTAATTGCAGGAAAACAGAAAAATCCCAGAACATATACACTACTGTACTATCAGGAAATGATTAGAATTTTTCTTGACATTGATATTACAATCACACGCTTCATGGCAGGTTCTCTGAAAAATTTCTGAGGGAAGCCTGAAGCATAAATATTCTTTTAACACTAAAGATCAATTGTCTCCAATGATCAAAAACTACAGTGCTGAGCTGATTCCCTTTGAAGTTTAAGGCAGCACGGCTGAAGGCTCCTGATTTCAAACATTGCTGATTCAGTGGCATTTCGTAACCTCTGCAGTACATTATCACACACTTATCTATTCTGAATAATACAAGGATGGCATAGTAGAAACACTATCTTGATCAGTCTAATGCAGCATGTTATGCAGCATATAATATATACAGTTAGGTGCATACATTTTTGGATACATATCACATTTATTGCTGCACATATTGATAGTGGATTTTAAACTAGTTTAAACTATTCGGGTTGTTTTTACAGTGTGCTTTTTATTCATTACTGGACAAACAGGTTCAATCCATGGAGGCCTCACCTTGCATCTCATAGGATTTAAAGGATCCATCTTGGTGCCAGATACCCCAGGGCACCTTCAGTCCATGCCTCAAGCCAGTCAGAGTTATTTTGGCAGCAGCAGAATATTAGGCAGATGATCATAATGTTACCCTACATTAGAAAGAAACCCCAACAATCAGATGACTGCCTGTAAGCAAGCACCTGGGAAAGAAGAAACTCCCTTTAATAGCAAGAAGCCTCTGGCAGAACCAGGCTCAGGGAGGGGTAAGCATCTGCTGTGATGGGTTGGGGGTGAGGTGAAAGAAAAGGGAACAGGGAGAGAACTATGGGAGCTACAGCCAAAGTTGAACACTTACTGCTTAAATATAATAGTGATGTCTGTAATGTAATGCACTGTAATATGTGGCTTTATTTTAAACAAAAACAAAGAAACAAACAACACAAAACTGTATAAAGAGATGAGTGAATCATGGGAAGTCCCTCAGCAGTCTAAGCCTACTGCAGTATAACTGAGGGATGGTTCAGGGTCACCCGATCCAGTTTTAACTATTAGCTTTATCAAAAAGAAAAGCTCTAACCCTAATCCTAAACTGTAGAAAGCATCACGAATCCAAACTTGGAGCTGATTAGTTAGTTTTTTTAAAAAAAATTAGTTAAAAAAAACTGTGCAAAAAATAGTTTTCTTGTTTGTTTATCAAATAGTGCCTTCTAGGCTTCATAAGATTTGTCTGGTGTCCCTTTTTCATATTATGTGTCAACAGTGCAATGTCAGCATTTCAGTTCATAGCACCTCATTATACTGAAATCAAACTTGGTGTGCTGAAAAATGACAAGCCAGCTCACGGTCACTAAATGGGGAAAATGCAGCAGCAGTCACTTTAAAAGCTGGACGGGACAGTGCATTACAGCGTGAAATATTCATAGTATTTTGTGATAATCGGTACCAAACTGCAGCTCTGTGTTGAAATGCATCTCCTGTCGACTTAACATGGTCTCTCTCTTTGGATGCTCATCAGACTCTCTGTGCAGCAATATGTGTGACCTTTACATGATGGACCATGTGGGGCCACGGTTCTGACATATCGTTTTGTCTTGGGAGTATTTGGCAAAGAGGCTCAACTCTCCTCAGTGCAAGAAAGCATGACAGAGTTCTGGAGTTTTTGAAAGGCCACTATCCATTTTCAGAACATTTAACAAGCAATTAGGACACACTGCTATTGCTTGGCCCCATGAATCATATCTCCTCAACCACATCATACCCCTTTATTTGCTCTAATGTGTTTTTAGCTTGAGGAAAAAACATTGAGTTGTCTTAGTGATAAAACAGAGTTGAGTTTATGCTTGCCAGTTCTACTTCTCTAAGTTCTGTAAGTGCACCATGATGAACTTCAGCGGAAACTGTACCCTCTACATGCACACTGTTCTGTTAGTTAAGTGGGAAAGTATTGTTGCAAACATGATGTGCATAACATATTGAAGTACTTTTTTGATGTTGACATAAAAATGATAAGAAATAACAAATTAGTTTTAATGACCAAATTCATTATTAAATAGCACTGCAAAGTTCACTAACTGTTATATAATTTCTTTATTCAGTGTTTTTTATTCAGTTTTAATTCTGCCAGAATTATACAGTAAAATGATCCTCTAACAAGAAAAAGAAATGGCTCAAATTTAGTCAGTAACATAAAACTCACCCTAAAATTATCTCTTTTTTGGAAACTTTCTGTGACGTGAAAACAATGAATTCTATTAAGGTGGGGAAAAAACTGTATTAAAAAGTTTTTGGAGCATAGTTGACTCTAGCTTTAACTACTGGAATCATACTTTGGTACTAAGACTTGAATAGTCCTTGAATTTTGATATGTCATCATTTTTTTTTTATTTCAGTTCTTGCTGCTGAGTGAAGCACACATGTCATTCATTTTGAGAGAAAGAAAAATGCATTCGGAAACCTTCGGCATGAGCTCCTTGAAGACGTTTTGGAAGCGTTGGCGTGTTTTAAAGAAACAGACATTCACTTCAAAGTCAAGCATTGATTTCTGGCTGTGTTAAAGCACCAACACGACTTCTAGAAAGAGGAAAAAAAATCTGCAGCAAATAGAACTGCACTTACTTGTTCTTGACACTTTGTGGTAAGTCACTCCTCAACACTTACAGATAACACAATATTTATATAAGAGCAACTGCAGAGCAAACATGATAAAAAAAATAAATTCTCTGCTTCAGTCTCAGAGAAAATCCAGTACAAAACTCTTCAGTACAAGCTCTGTTTTCTGTTAAATATTTACATGCTGGGGAGTCGAAAAAGGTCCTGAAACTCATGATTACAAATTGAACTCTCATCTCAGAGTTGTTTCATCACCTTCTGTTACTATCCAAATAGTACGGCCATTAATAGAGGAGATTCTTGCCACGCTTTTCTGTCTTTTTGTGTACAACCAATGTTTTATTCAACTGAATCGTCTTACACAACTTTGATACTATAAGACAAAGGCTGACAATTGCAGTGGAGCTCACTGAAAGTCCCAGTTATGTCAGCAAACATTAATCCTCTTACATTTCGAACCCATGTAGAGTAACTTGTCATGCATTTCATATTGATTCTTTGTTGCTTGCATATAGCTGTAAAGCGCCTCTGCCAGCTACAAGCCATTAAGCTGCACCCATTTCACAGGCAGAGAGAACAGATGAGCCTTGTTATGTCTTTACCTTCTCTCTCAAGATTTCGAGGGTGTGTTTGAAATCATTCAGACTTAAATAACTGTACTTCCACACGAGGAGAACTGATGAAATCTGACATTAAATGGGTGATTTTCTCTCATTTGCAGAGAAGATTGTTGTTTTAAGTGTGCATTAACATATCATTTTAAGCTCTTAGCACGTAGTGTTGAAAAAATGCCAAAATGAGGCATGCATTAACACACACTGCCCGTGTCTTCTTTGGGTCTGTTCTAAATATTTCTCAGCGTGGGGATATTGCCAAAGTTTAAATGTTTTCTATAAAATCAATAACTGTGCTGGAATAAGCAATGGATTGCAGAAAATCCTAGATACATGAATTAATAAAACCACAAACATCCACATTAATCATATTCAGTCTTTAGAAGCACCAGACTTGTTTAATGATCAAAATACTTAAATCTTCAGGTTATCTGTCTATGATGAGCTGAAGAAAGTCTCATCTCGCTATAACTTCAACCACTTCTAATTGAAACAGTCTCTGTGTGCCATAGCTTAATTAATTTTAATTCTCCTTTTCTTTATTTTTAGCCCTTATCTACGTACTACACTTAAAATCAATTATATATTTTTAAATGGTCTCTGTGACCATTTCTTTGATGTATTTTTGTGTCTTAGTGAGCTGTTGTTCAAAGCAGTCATAATATTTGAAAGTTGCTATTGATATAAACTTACTTTGGATGGCTGTAGCTTTCTGTTTGTGCCAAGTTTGTCATCTTTGAGGTTGTGTGCTTAATGTTAGAAATTTCTGATGAAAAGATCAATACTTCTTTCATATCTGTATTTTACAAATTCATAATAAAAATATGAATAATATTAATAAATGTCTGGCTTGCAGCTCCTCGTTAGCCCTGTTATTAGCACATTTTCTCTATGTAACCCAAGTGTAAAAACAATAATTTTAGCTATTGTCACTGAGTAATGTTTCTGGGCTTATACCATGAATCAAGTTTAACATACCTGTAATATCTGACATATAATTACAATTGCTATTCTATTAAATTAATTAAATATGTTCATTAGTTTCTGTAAAACTGTTTTGGCCTTTTTCTTTCATCTGCAACCCAAGAAAACATAAAAATGGCAGCAATTAAAAGATGTGGGTGCCTTGTTTTAGGATGATGTCACTGTATTAAGGTTTATAGAACAATATTGCTTTAAACAGGAAAAAAGCATGAATAATGTTGCTGCTTAAAAGTTCTGTTTGTTGATTGAGGCTCAACAGAGAAAGACAAAAACTGTAGAATATCTTTCAAATGTATACACTCACTTACTGCCTGCTCACTGACATCCAGCGGCTTTTCCAGGAACGGACACTATTTTCCAGAGAATTGATTGCTCTGTAGGTGGTGATTTCATACCCCTTGATCTCTTATCTACAGTATTACCTGCTCCTGAGTAGGTCTGCTGTGCAAGTTACCACTTCTTACCTCAGTAAGAAGTGAAACACCTTTGTAACCTTACGTTTTCTCAAATCCTGTTTATAATGCTGTGTTTCTTTTACCTCAGAAGTCGGATGTAGGAGCTGCCAGTAACGTCACTCCCAAATTGTTCACTTTTGAGAAGAATAGCAAAGAAAAGAAAAAATACAGATTTGTTTTGCTCCCTAGCAAGGTGAAGCCATTCATGCGTCACTAGAAATACAATGCCTCTTCTTTTTTTTTTTAACAGATGCTGTATAGAGTCTTCTTGGAACTTTGGACTTTTTTCAGTTCAGTTCAATTCAAATTAGTTTCATTTACATAGCACCAAATCACAACGACAATCACCTTAAGGTGTTTTAAATTGTAAATAACGATCCTACAATAACACAGAAAAAACCACAACAATCAGACTAACCCCTCCAAGCAAGAGCTTGGCGACGATGGGAAGGAAAAACTCCCCTTTAACAGGAAGGAACCTCAGCAAGAAACCGCACAACCAGGATCAGGGGAGGGGAGGCATCTGCTGCAACCAGGTGGGGTTGAGGGGAAAGACAATGTGGACGAGACGCAGAGATTAATAACAACTAATAATTAAATGCAAAGTGATGTATAACCAAAGTGAAAGCAGAGAGTGAAAAGATGTGAATGAAGAAGAACTGCTCAGTGCATCATGGGAAGCCCCCAGCTGTGCAGGCCTAT
Organism: Haplochromis burtoni; assembly: GCF_018398535.1. Classification (NCBI taxonomy): domain Eukaryota; kingdom Metazoa; phylum Chordata; class Actinopteri; order Cichliformes; family Cichlidae; genus Haplochromis; species Haplochromis burtoni. Next base: position 2,633,245 of record NW_024582382.1, on the reverse strand, counting down.
TGGAGCATTAGTAAGGGAGGGCAGAAGAAAGTCTGAAAACTGAAGGCTCAAGCTTGTCTACTGTTTACATGCACTGCGGCCATCTTGGATGGTGATGTTGGAGATGTGCGACTTCTCCAAATTGGGACTTGGAAGTCTGGATTTCCAATTTCAAAGCAGCAGTAGTGAACTCAGTGAGTTCTGTTTGTCAATCAGACAATCCTTAATTTGTCCCTAAATATGTGACACAGAGTGTAATACTTTGTTTGTCATGACCATTGTATGTGCGCGGTTTTAATTCATTATGTCTCTAGATCTATTTTAAATAACCCTATTTGTCTGTTAGTTGTCTTCAGTGTTTTTTGGTACATCTTAGTTTTTCTTTGCATCTTTGACCTGTCCCTGCCTCTGTGATACCCTGATTATTTAAACCTGCTCCTAATTACCTTGGTATATTTACCCATTTATTTTCTTCTGTGTCCTTAGTTTGTTTTTCTCTCTCTCACCATTTAGTTGTTTTTAAGTCTGTCTTATCCTTTTTTTTTTTAAATCTTCAATTTGCTTTAAACTTGTATTTTTTATTATTCCTTTCCTCTTTGTCTCAGCATCTACATTTATGTCCTTACACTGAACTACATAAAAAGCAGAATAGTTTGAAATCCAGATAGATGCCTCTCTCTCTTAAAAAAATAAAAAATCTTAAAACCAGTGAAAAACATTGATGCCCATTCTCCTTTGCATAAAGAAATATACTGCGCAGTCAAACAATCAAAGGCTATGAGGAAGAGTAATCGGGGCAGAGAGCTGGTTGGAGTGAGCAGCAAATATCTTAAAATATTTAATATGTGGGTTGGGGGTTGAGGGTTGCTGAAAGGCGAGACGGTAAAAGATAAGAGAAAGAGTTGGACTGAAACTGACTGAATGAGCCCATTTTCTCTGAAAGCATGAAAGTAATGACACAATGGAAATGCTTTAATAAGTCACATTACGCTAAAGCAGAGCCAGTGTGATTGCAAAAACCTTTGCTACAATCTAAGCTAATTTCTCTCTAGAATTCATCCCAGGCAGACAGAGGCAATCTCAGTGGCTTTGCATTTGCTCTGATTATTGTCTCCTGTTCTCCAAAGTAAGGCCATTAGTTCCACAATTACAGAGAGTTATATTCAAAAATGATTCCCCATTTCCCCCCCCTAAAATGCCTACACATTAAGGGTCAATGAGGCATTATATCAACAGAGCACGTCCTCATCCATGTTTATGACACTGATGGCATTTTGCTCATACCCTGAAAACAATCATGGCAGCTTTATAGTTCCATTTCATTAGAGATGCCTTCATAAATCTCAACCTTACATTAATAATTATGTCTGAACAAGCAGCACAAATATGCAGTATCATTCAAACAAGTCAAACACAAGTATAATTCTTATAATTTGTAATTGTAGTATAGAGACTAAGAGTTTAAATAGTGTACAGTTGTGCAAGCATTGTACTCATAGTGGGAGCAGAAGTGGTTGGGAGCGTTTGATAGATCACCTGATAGTGGGTGAGATATGTAAAGGAGCAAGTAAAAATGCTGTCCTCAAAGTTGTTGTTTTAGAAGCAGGAAAAATGGGCATGCATGAGGATTTAAACAAATTTAACAAGGATGGAACAACGGTGGTCCAGCAACAGACTCATGGGTGGCCAAGGCTCACTGATGCATATGGAGATTGCAGACTGGCCCCTGTGGTCTGATCCAACAGATGAGCTTCTGTGGCTCAAATTGCAGAAACATTTAATGCTGGTTATCAGAGAACATTATTTGAATGCACAGTCCAGAGCAGTTTGTTGTGCATGGGGCTACACAGCCACAGACCAGTTATGGTACCCATGCTCACCCCTGTCCAGCATCTAAAGCTCCAACAGTGAGCATCAGAACAGGACTATGGAGCAATGGAAGAAGGTTGCCTGGTCTGATTAATCATGTTTTTTTTTCATGTCTTTGGCAAGTACTACCTACCTAAACCAGACCACGTGGACTCTTTCATGGAATGGCTGTGACCTCTTTTAGCAGGATAATGTACCCTGCCACAAAGCTAAAGTGATCCAGGAATGGTTTGAGGTGCACAACAACACGTTTGAGGTGTTGACTTGACCTCCAAATTTCCAAGATCTCAGTCTGATTGAGCATCTAAAGGGATATGCTGGTCAAACAAGTCTGAGACCCATGGAGACCCAACCTCACAACTTACAGGACTGAAAGAATCTACTGCTAACATCTTGGTTCCAAATATCACAACACACCTTCAGGGGTCTAGTGGAGTCCATGCCTCCACTGGTCAGGCGTGTTTGGCAGCAAAAGGGGAACCAATGCAATATTATCGCAGATGGTCACAAGTTTATGCTTGGTATGCTTTTTTCATATTCCAAAAGTATGAAAAAAGAAAAGGCACTATATAAATTATCATGCAATTCATACATTATATATTAGGACATAATAAAAATCATCTGGTCTTTAGCATGTCTTAAAATTACTTGAATACAATCTCTGATGAACACAAAGCACATGGCATATTACACACAGTCATTATTTATTGTATTAGGTGTATGTGAGAAATTATTGGCCAGCAGTAACAGTATTGAGATTACCAGTTCAGATGTTCTTTTTTTTTTTTTACTAGGAGTTAAGTTTATGTTTTTTTAAAATGATATTTTATTCATTTTCACCACCTGCTCAGTCTAAAAAAGTTTTCCGAAACTATGAGCTTCTTGTAACTGAGGCTGATGGGCTCTGGGATTTAGTAAGAAGAAGAAGAGTAGTGGAAGTTTGGGTCAGTGGTGGTCATTTGGCCGAGCTCCTTTTTTTTTGCTAAGCAATCTTGAACATGCTGCCAGGCACATTCACATAGCTGAAAAAGGTCTTAATTAACTAGTTCCAGACTACATTTATCAGGGATCCTGGAGAGTCAGTCTGTTATCATTGCGTACCTCTGCTTCTCCTTTGGGAGGTCCCTTGGGCACAGTCCTGTACACTGAACTGACTTTGTCTGTGATCCCACTTTTAAATGGAGGGCAGCGGGCAGAGCATATTCCTCTGACAACCCTGAATAGTTGCTCGTCTTCCAAAGCTGCCGCCTCTGTAACAGTTTGTCATGTGTTCTCCCAATGCTTTTATCAAAAAAATTAAAAAATAAATACAAATGGCAGTTTAGTTTTGAGCAGATTATTTGCAAATTTTAAATATTGCATTATATACTGACTTAAAGTACAGATTGTTGCTAAAAGACCGTTTACCAGATCTCTGTAGAGGGGTTCAATGTATTTGGCGAATATGCTTTAGAGATTTTGAATTTCCCCCCTTTTGAATTAAGATCAAATTACGATTTTTAACAGTATTTATACCAAAGATTCTATCTTTGTCTCCTCCAGCTGACACAAACTCAGAGATTGACACCTGGTGTGGTCGTATGGTACTGTATCCCATCTCCTTCAAGGTTCAAAAATGTGCATTTCTAGATGTATTGAGTCGCTGCCATGTGATTAGCTTATTAGATATTTGGGTAGCACTTTCTATCACAGCACAGTAATAAAGTGGTAATAGTAGATTAACAAGGAAGAAACACAATTTGATAATGTGGTATATTCTAAATTGTTACCATGCATTTATCCAAGTAGTAACCAAGTAATATCATGGTAACAGTGGTTACAGCTGATTTTATGTAATTGGATAATGAGGGCCCAAGAACTGGGGGTTATAATGTGGAAATACAGCTCGGTAATAAAGTGGTAATAGTAGGGTAACAAGGCCGAAACAATATTGTAATAATGTGGTAATTTCGAAGTTATTGCCACTCAATTAACTGTGGTAGTTTCTGTGTAATAAGCAGGAAACAGACCAGCAAAATGCAAAACTGCCTGTTTCTATTTAATAACATACTAATAACCTAGCAAACTGTAAATGTGTGTGATTATAACCTGGAAGCACAGGCATTCCTGATAAAGTAGCTGGTGAATGTAAATTCAGCACTGAACTAGTACCTATATGCATTTTTGTCTTATTTTTCCAGTAAAAATATCATCCAGAAGAACACTTCTGCAATGCTGTTGGCTGGAATGCAGTAGAGGTAGTTTCTTTTTGGTTGTTTGTTTTTTTTTCCTCTTTCTTTTTAAGGAACATTTCCTTTCAATGATAAAGCCATTGATGGATAAAAATAAATGACCAAATCTTTTAATCAAATAAGCATTTTGCATTTACATTCTCATACTATCACAATTAAGATAATATATATATATATATAATATATATATAATATATATATATATATTATATATATATATATATAATATATATATAATATAATATATATATATATATATATATACTGCATTTGTTTTATGGTATTTAATAATAAGTAATGTTTTAATGTTTTGCATTAAAAAATGGGAATAGCTGAGTGATTCAGACATTGGTTTTTGGGTTTTTTCTCAATGTTACCATAAAGTTGATTTCTGTCCTGATATATAATAGTAGTGGTCTTTCATATTTCACAAGAGCAGTATAATGCAAATCCCTTCTGTGCTTGCATTCGAAACAATATATTCGGTAGCCTCGAGGGTGGCTACCGACTGCAGCGGTCTCCTAGGAGCTGGTACGCATCTTCCACCACTACTGCTTAATTAGTTGAGTGTGTGCCTGGAGACCAGTTCTGCACTTGACCTTTCTGAAGGTAAGGCAAGCAGCACATGTTCAACAGACCAGAGGAAATGAGGTGAGGGGAAAGGTTTTTACATTGGTTAGTGATGTGTGCATGTACATATAGCAGTTGTGCGTGTGTGGCTATGTTACTCCTCTTTCTCCCAAGAATGTGTAGCGCTCTTAATGGGAAGAATTTCATTAGTGCGGCACAAAAATTTGTCAGTCGCATCAACCATGGTGAAATTGCAGAGACATTTGAAATGTCCTCAGAAAATCCTAACATGCATCTGCAGTGGAAATAAATCAGTTTTGTACATCCTTTAATTTAGAGGAAAAGCTTGAAGTACTTGAAGATGCACAGTGATAGAACATATTCTAGGAAATACCTTGGGGAATGATGACATATTCAAACAGCGCATCGATGCAGGTAGAGGTTACCGTGTATGCCATTTTAGTATTTAATGAGATTTCATCTAGAGGGGTTTCTGGCTGCCAAGTTTCAAATCATCTAAAAGAAAGTCTGCTCTTCTCATTGTCCATCGAGAAAAGGGACATCCTCATTATCCTCCATGGCTTTGGCTCATTAAAGGGGACAAGGAGATGTATCCATATAAATACTGTCACACTATACCCCAAATGAAAAAAAAGACTTTTTGGGAGAAATTATACATTCCACCAAGAAACAAGGTGGAGATCAGTTTCCACTGCATGAGGAAATGTCAAGAAATTGAATATAAAACAAGGCACACTAAAGAGAACAAGTCTACAAATATTCTAACATTTTTTAATCATTTTATTGTTATTTATTTATTTATTTTTAGACAGGGTATATGAGCTAGAGAATATCAATAGCTGTTTTTCTTTAGATGTCTTACCTAAAATACAGTGGCACACACGCACAGACGATTGTGAAGTGTGTGAGAAGTTTCGAGGTTGAAATACAAGCTCAATAGACTTTTATAATGGCAGTTTCAAAAGCACTCTGCAGCTTTAGAGTCCACAAGAGGCGACTGTAAAAGACATATTTGAATTCTGCTTCGTTATTTATTTTTATTTAATAAAAAGGAAAATAAATGGACTCCATGGTAATGGATTTCAGTGTGTACGGCCAGACATTTTTGATGAGTAGCAGAGGTGTATTTTACCTGGGAGTCTTTCAAAGTTCATGACATTTACAAGAGCTTCTTTGGTATTTACTTTGAAGGTTAGAAAGGTTAGTCAGACAGCTTGTGAACCTTTGTTTCTTCATAATGAGGAGTTAATACAATATATACATCAATGAACTGTGTGCTTTGATCGCCGCAGCTACATCTGTGACATTGAAGGCGTAGGTTGTCTTAAAAAAAAAAAGAAGCAACAACAACAAAATATAAATGTGGAAAAGCTATGTGCCCCAGTGCAATATGTTGCATTTGGTTAAGGAAGCATGAATATTTCCAAAAAAGTTTATTATCTTTTAATAGAAGTCACACGGGGAAAAAAGTCATATTTAGGACTGATAACACATGAGAGTATTCATTGGGTATCATATGGTGGCAATGATGTGGGAGCTTTTCCTCAGCGCCATGTCATCAAGCTCTAAGCATTCTTGGGGAAAAGTTATAATTAACTGAGCAGAGATAAAGTTGAGCTTGTTGCTAAACTGGTGTGTCTGCTGATGGCTCACTAAGTAGCAGGCAGCTGAAGACAGCATTGGCAGGTTAATCAAAAATTAATGGGGAATATCACAAATGACAGTTTAAATACTGCCGTTGGCCGACGGACATGTACTGGTGGAGCACAGTCGGAATGCAAGTGAATATCTAATTTCCTTAATATGGAAGGTCACATTGTCACATTTGCACATTAGTCTAAGTGTGACTAGATAGAACTCCTGAATTTAAAGCCCTGTAGCAGGAGATTAAACAATGAAAGTGAAACACCTATAGAAGAATTTACTGCTTTTCATATGCTAAATATGCAAGAACTAGTTTGAAAATTAGTACAGCAAATTGGTTCAGCCAGGATGTTTTCCTTGGATATATATATCTATATCTATATATCTATATCTATATCTATATATATCTATATCTATATCTATATCTATATCTATATATATATATATATATATATATATATATATTCTAATATAGAATATTCTACAATGATCTACACTTTCAAGATGAAGCTATCCCGTGTCATTACTGTGAAACAACACTGAAAATGACATTGTGAGGCATTTTCATTTGAAGTTTCTATTAAGTTTAGCTGATGTCATGAAAAGTGTGTGTAATTTTTATTTGTAAAGTTTTAGATTCAGATATTTTCTGATTACATACAGGTGTGTGATAACACAATGCCCTAATCTTGCCCCTAGGAGTGGACATCCCACCAAATTCAGCCCAGGACCAGAGTGTGCAGTACTTAGAGAAACTGCAAAAAAACAAACAAACCCAAGAGCTATCTCAGACTCTACAGTCAGACTCTTTAAGCTCATCAGTACTTTTGAAGATTGACTTTTGTTTTCATTCATTTTCTCCTTTTTTTCTGAGAATTTTGGAGTCATCAGTGGAAATCATTAATGACCACTCTGATTGGCTTCAGAGTGAAATTTATGTGGTTAATGTGGCCCTTGCATGGTATGTACCACCGGCAGATAGAGGAAGTGGCTGACATCCAGAAGTCCCACCAGTGGAACGGCATAACTAAGTGGCCGGCATAGTGTACAGGAACATCTGTGCCGGAGACGCCTCATAGGGTGGTTGAGAATGACCGATCTAAGATCCTGTGGGACTTCCAGATACAGACGAACAAAATGGTGGTGGCTAACCAACCAGACGAAGACGGCTGTAGTGATAGATGCAGCGATACTGAATGACAGCAATATCTGGAAGAAGGAACACAAAAAGCTGGAGAAGTACCAAGGGCTCAGAGAAGAGCTCGAGAAGATGTGGAGGGTGAAGATATCAGTGGCCCACTGGTAATCAGAGTACCCGGTATGGTGACTTCCATGCTAGGTGAGTGGCTCCAGCAGATCCCAGGAACAACATCGGAGATCTCTGTCCAGAAGAGCGCAGTCCTGGGAACAGCTAAGATACTGCGCAGGACCATCAAGCTCCCAGGCCTCTGGTAGAGGACCCGAGGTTGAAGGACATACCACCCGCAGGGGCGAGAGGAGAATTTTTTTTTTTTGTCTCAATAGATAAGATGGTTGTGTATAAGTGATCTTGTGCTTTCTAACTGGGACAAATGTCTTTATTATATCTCTATTATAAGATTATTCACACCAAGAATTTAAAAAAGATAAAACCTTGAATGCAGTCTTTTATTTTGATGATCACAACAAAAATGTAAACACAGCAAGAGCTGAATGAGTTCAGCAAATTCTAACCTTTATCAGTAATACAGAAGCCATTTTAATAAAGATGATGATTTTTATTCACATTTTATTTTTTTTATTCACACATTCTTAATTTTCCTTGCAAGCTTTTGTCAACAGTAAGGCAATAAAATGCATTGCAGAATAACTGACAGGCTGGTTTTATTATCGGTTTGGCGGTTTGCTGCGACATCATGTTGAGTGCTTTTTGACAGTAAAGACAGTGGTTCAGTTCCAGCAGAAATACTGAATAAATAAGCAATCTTGTTAATGAATATTCAAGCAATGCAATCTTTTTATGTCTGGTGTGACTAAATGACTAAGCCTTCTAATTCATTAAGAAGGTGTTGGCTACTTCTTAATGAATTAGTTAATGGAGAACTATTTGCATGTTAATGAATTCCTAATGCCATGTATGACAAGAAAACCGTGTTTCTATATATTAAGTGTTTTCTTAAAGAAATTTTTGTCCCCAGAAAGAATCGGGAATGTTGTGAAATCATTTCTATATTTAAGCTTTGAAGTCAGAGTTCTATATCATTTCTTTTAGATCTTTTCTTTAATCTACATATCTCAATAAACTTTTCTTTCAAATATTTTGTTAAAGATACATTTCTCCAGTGGTACAGACATTTTAATAAACAACACTCTCTCAATAAGGTACATTCAATCCCACTTGAAGTCTTGTCCTACAGTTTCATAGAATTTGATGTTAAATGGTCTATAAAACTCCTGCAGCTGTTCTATGACCTCCTCCTCAATCTGTACATGAGTCCTACCCTTGGATTTACCGAGGCATCGTGGCTGGCTGCTGCTCTCTGGTTTCTTCAGGCAGGGGAAACCTTTGGTTCGATTAAAGTAGAAGTGTTTGTCCGTAATAATTCGTTTCAGTCCCAAAAAGTCCTGGACACGTCCCATTTCCCCTGCTGGATCTGTTATCAGTCGCTCACCGCTCACAAAGTGCATTTGCGACAAGCGAAAGTATTGCAGCCAGTTCTCCAGGTGCACAATATACATCCCAATCCGAATGGCATTCCAGGAAGTATCAACAAGACCTAAGCTTCTGTTCTTAAAGGCCAGCTCTTCAAACGTGGGAATGTCAGGCTTCTTGGAAAGCGTCTGTGTGTAGTCAGAAATGGCTCTTGTGACTGGGTTACGCACCACAACGATCAGCTTGGTCTCATGGGACATGCTGGAAATGCGTCTGGGAGCCTCTCTGGTAACAAAGTAGCTGGGAGTCTTCTCTAATGTGATCTGGCTGTCTAGTGTACGTGGCATTAGTCCCCTGGGAAGAAAGACAAAAAATGAAATACACATGAATGAGTCACCAGGAGTTGTTATTTTCATGTCCAGGAATATTTCCACATGCTTTTATGTTTTATGACTGAACCCCCCCCCCCCCACACACACACACACACATCTATCTTAGGTGGAAGTTTAAAGGCTGTCAGTTGGATCACAGAGCTAAAAAAAAGTGGGTGTTCAAATATTTTTAGGCAAGCAGCAATTCCACAATGAGGAAGATCCAAAATCTTTAGTTAAGCATATTGTCATTAATAACAACCAAAATCAAAAGCACAAATTATGCATAATGGCAAATTAAAATTTAAACTTAGTGTGTCTCTAATTCTTTTTATTATAGTTATAAAGTTATTACTCACAAATATGTCTATTTTGGTCTTGCATTGAAAATATTAATTAATAGTATAAGGAAAGAAGAAACAAAAAAGCATTAATTAAATGTCAATGTCAAATCTTACTGACTTTTGTATAACAGCAAGAGAAAAATACAAAATATTTAAGAGCTAACAAAGAAAGTTGTCCGTCTTTTGCACTGCATTGTTAAAACAAACACCCAAATAAACACGGTGTGGATGTATTTGTTAGGCATTCGATGCTGACAGGACAGCTTGTACAACCAAAACATGCATCATAATTATCATCATCATGCTGCCAAGATAATGGCTTTGCACATCCACAGGCAAATGATTTTATTCGTCCTATTTGTCACAAGAGTTTCCCTTCGCAGTGTAATATGTCATTCTGCTTTGGCACTTTGGTTCAATAAAAGTTGATTAATAACCATCTGGTGTTGGCTGTTGAGACAATGGATCCCCTGTTCACGATTCAGAGATCATCCATACTTCTCTATAGTTATGTCTTTGCTCTACATATTCAAGTGACTGCTGTAGCTTTGGCAAAATAACTCACCAATTTGATAGGAACAGCTCCGAGACAGTTCTTTTAAAATAGCCTTTTATGTTTATTATTACAGATTACAGAGTACCTGAAAACATAACATTAATATTTTGTGTCTGCAATATGTTTGATATTTGGTGGTTAGGACAAATGCTGGGTTGATGGCATGTTAAAAAGAATGCTTAAATGTCTGTACTGTAAATGTCTGTGAAGGGTCTCAGTCATCCAGGTCATCGTAGTCTAAGGAGCTTGGGAAAAAAAAACGTTTGGGCTTATTTAAGTTTCTTGAAGACATTTCACCTCTCACCTGAGAAGCTTCTTCAGTTCTAAGAGCAATTGGTGGAGAGTCCCAGATAAAAGAAGCCATCTACGTCCACTGTGAACGACCCTGCTTGAACAGAGGGGGTGGCTCACGACACCAACTGTCTGCCATCTATGTGGAGATAAAGTATCGAATTTCAGGGGTGGGACCACGCCCCCAAACATGTTTCTTCCGGTTCTTATCTATATATGTTCCCCCAGTTCTACAAGCTGTTCATTCTCGTTTATGTGCCAATTCTTTAACTTCTTCGCTTCTATTTAGTACATGGGGATCTGCTAGGCCCGGGAGCCACCAGCAGTCCCCTTCGAGGCCTTCCCCAAAGCCCTGCTCAAATCACGTCCAAGCCATTCACCTTCATCTACTAAAATGCTGTCTAACCTAAACGGAGGACGTGGGCCCAGCTAGTGAAAATCCAGCTTTGAGATCCCTCCCCAGACACCTTAACAGTCACTCACACATTGGGTCATTTGTTCTCAGTAATTCACATGATAGGGTGGGGCAAGGTCTCACAATCACCTGAAACCTTGGCTGATTGTGACCAACACCCGTTTTTACACCTTGGCTGTGATTAGGCAGAGGGACAACAGGGAGTCCAAGACCCTCTTAGTGACACTCCCAATAGGGCTTAAAATCTGGGACTCGCCACCAATTGCTCTTAGAACTGAAGAAGCTTCTCAGGTGAGAGGTGAAACTTCTTCAAGAAGCTTAAAGAAGTCCAGACACTTTTCTTTCCAGCTCCTTAGACTCTGTACTGTACATGAAATCTCAAAACAACATACACCCAGATATAGTGTATGCTGTAGTAGACTGCACCGGGACACCTAAACCTCCAGGAGCTGCTCGTCTATGGAAACCCATGCTGTGAAGTTCCTGGCATGCATTTTTTATCACAGATGTTAATGCAAGAGGAGGTTTCAAACTCTGCAGTTGCTGGGCCAACAGAGTACTATGTAACTTTATGCTGTCTCTTACTTTGTTGCTGAGTTACTGTGATTCCTTACACCTTCCAGTTTGCAATAATACCACTTACAGCTGATTGTGGAACAGCTAGGATGGAGAACATTTGATGGACTCACTGATCACAATGATGGCATCCTATTCCAGTATCACGGTCAAATTCAGTGAGCTCTTTAGAATGATCTATTCCTCCACAGGGCAGACTGCATGGTTACTGGCTTGATTTTTGTACACTTGCTGCAACAGGACTGAAAACACCTGAATTCAAAGATTAGGGATTCTGGCCCAGTACTCTTTTATCCACATAGTTTATCTAAAGTTGGGGTTGACACAAAGTTCACACTGAAACAATGCTGAAACATCAGTAAAAAGTTTAAAGATTGTAAAGTGTCAAACCCCAACTCCCTTGTGTAGCGCTAATTAAAACAAACGACAGGTAGTGAGAGATGTTCAAAAAACACTGACATTAACTTCGGATGTTGGCGTGTCAGAAATATAGAGACCATTTTTGATGAGCCTTGAAGCCTTGGAGAATGCTTTCTGTTTGCTAGTCTTCAATATTCATTTGCATGAGTACTTAGAACACACACATAACATACTGATATGCTTCATGACTGGATCATATGCATCTGTGGAAAAAATACTATCTATGGTATTGTGGTTAGTAATTAGCCACATTTAGTGTCCATATAACCTCAGTAATTAGGTTCTGGACATGGCAAAAATAAACATTATACTTTTGATCTGCAAGTCCAGCACAGTGCTGGGTGACTTTAAACCATGTTACATAGCTACATTCTCAGCATGTGAATTGGTTTCTGGATATCAGATACATTACTACACAGTTCTGATGATAAATATCAAACTTTCTTTATTATTACCGGAGGAAGGCTTCGATTAAAACCTAACCTTTCTGAAAGCCTTTTCTTTCAAGGTAGGGGTAGCCATAGGTTACCTCTACAGTCTTGGAATTATTGATCCATTTAGTTTTATTTATGAATCCTTAGTTGTTGGCTCGGGTGCCTCGGGGCCACCAGGGAACTATTAATCTTTTATAAGAACAGCACCTTCCAAGCAAACAGCTTTGCTACACACTGGAAAAATAAATAAATAAAAATAAAAAAAGGCGGTGCAGAACCTAAAGAGATCTTCAGTTGTCTTCTCGAATAAGTGTTTTTGTTATCTGATTTGTCAATTCCTTACGTTTTTACCACCCTCAGAGATGAAGATTGTGTAGTTGCAAAATAAATTCAATATGCACTGGTTAAAAACTGCAATTTAATATTACACAAAACTTAACATTAACACATACAGAGAAAGGGCACATAGTGTTTACTGTGCAAGCATATACAACTCTTTTTCTGTAGAGAACATGTTAACACCTTTGCAGTGCAGGGAGAAGAGGCTGGGACTGTGACATTTATGAAAACGATAAGGATGTCAAATTTAGAAGATATTTGACAGGGATTCCTAACTCCCACTGGTAGTGAGCCTGTCTTTTAAACTTGTTTATTCCCAGTGAGGCGCAGGACTAGACATGGATATTGTATTGACAAGATCTCCTTAAAGAAAAAGAACAAAAAAAACCCACGAATCTCAAATACATTTCTATTTTTAAGTTAAGGGAGGAAAGGATGTTATAAGCTACTGTGTTAATAAAGCCCAGTTGTGAAGCCATCATCATCATCATCATCAAAAACATCTTGGTGTTCTGAAGCCCGATGAGGCACGGCTGAGAAACTGAGGCGCACTGTGCTTTAATACCATAGCAACATGTCACTCACAGTCTAAAGCATACCTCCCGTATCTGCTGTTGAATCGTATGTGAGGCTGGACCAGGAAGTTGTTTTTTGTGAAACTGATCAAGTGTGGCTTGGAGTAATTGTCCTGTTTCCATCCTGATGGTATTCTACAAAGCACAATTAAATCATGTTATGTTGAACTTAAAGTTTTCAGTGTCACAAAGTTGGCTCCCTTTGTCCCTGATGCCAAACACATGAAGTCATCTGAAAATGTCACATTGTCTTTTATTTACAGTTTGCTTTGAGTTTCTTCTGAAGGAATACATTTATACACACAATTTTTAAACTGTCTTAAAAACACTACTTGTAATATTACCAAATGAAAACTAAGTTGCAGTATTTTATTTTAATAATTAGTCCTTATGTGCTGCACCAGTGTCTTTTACACAAGTGGAATGGCAGCTCAAAGCACAGAAAATTGATCAGTTATTTTTGTAGGCTATTTATCACTCAGAATACTCAATCAATAACAGTAATTTCACATTGATCTGCCATTTTCTTTATTAGTCAGGAGGGTGTCAGAACTCAATGGTCTAAAAATCTTGCTGTTTTAAAATTATCAGAAAAAAACAAAAAAACAAAAACTCTGATATGTTCTAAATGTTTTAGAGACAGGTGTGGGTTATATATGTGTGTGTGAGTGTGTGTGCTACAGCCTTGCTTTTTTTACGTGTCTGCTTACATCTTCAACACATTCATTGTTATGAGATCATGGTGGAAAAGAAACTGTGGCAACAGAACCAAAGCATAGCTATCTGCTGCCAAAGAGAGAGTGTAAATTAAGATTTTTTTATCATTTAAAGTTTTAAACTTAACACTGATCTATGACTCACTGTCACTAATATGTACGGAGGAGGTCAGGAGAGCAGTGCGTGTCTCCAGCCGTGTGTAAAACATCAGAGGCTCTGTCATGGTTTGGGGCTGGATTTCATCCAGTGGAGCTGCGACTCTTGTAGAAATTGAGAGAATTATAAACACAAAAAAACCCTGTCAGATTTTGATCCACCATGCAGTACTTCCTGGATATCATCTGACTGCCAAATGCTTAATTTTTCAGAAGGGTGATGATCCCAAATACACTGTCAGTGGAAATAAAGCACACCTGGATACACACAATGAAACAATAAAAGGCAGCCAACATCCAAAAAAGAGCTTTGAATGTGCTTGAAGAAGCCTGGAGAACTATTCCTGGAGACTACGTAAAAAAATTACAAGAAAGCTCGCCTAAGAGAGCTCAGGCTGTGTTGAAGAATAAAATTGGACAGAGCAAATATTGACTGTTAAGCTTGTTAGAATTATACAAACTCTGTTTTCACCTTATATGCCTTATGTCATTCTATTTTTGCAGATGTTTAAGTGTTTTCTGATATTTTTTCACATTTCTCAGACTTTAACAGTGTTGGAAATCAGCCATAGAGCTATAGTTATCTACTTATAGCTTGTAGACCAGGTTGACTAAATCCACAAAGAGCGCAGAGTACTGGGGTACAGCATAGGCCAGCTGATCACAGTGTGCTCACAAAGAAAAATCTACTGGAGCTCACAAAACAAATTATCATGTGTCTTATAAGTCATTTTTTTCATATATGCACTGTTACACCCAATCTTAGATGCTCGATTCCACTTTAACCTCTCGTGATGCTCAAAAGAGTGAAATGGTATGTCACATTTTATGCGAACCTGAAGCAGGAAGACCAGGTAACGAGAGAAACATGCTAAATACTTTTTATACTGTCATTACCTCTAAATGGAGTTTGAGGTTTTTGCCAAGAATGCCCAACTACATTAAACCTGCTTTGTAGTACACCGCTATGCTTTTTGTTTCTAATAGGAGTAATCCACCAACCAGATTAAACCACATGGTCTACTGGCTTTTTTCATTTGTGACCTGCTTCTCCTGTTCTGGTCTTTTGTTCAAGACAAAAGGTTTTTACTTGAAAATGCACGTAGTTTTTTAAATAAACATGTTCACAGAGAAAACACTGCAGTCAGCCGCATGTTAAAATCACATTAACATTTGAAAGGTGCTAATGCATGCAGCATACATTTGAAATCAAATGCATCTAAAACACATCTGAAGGTGGTCTGACTCACAGTGATAGGAAGGTGTAAGTGTAATCAGGGTTTAATAGATTCTTCAGCTATCACATCCAACATTATGAAAGAATTAAAGTAATGGATTATTTCCTTCCAGTATTAGAAAGTAATGACCAGTGAGCACAAAATAGCAATGTATGATTTCTTTACGTTACATACACTTGAACAAAATGCATTTTCTGCAAATGCAATCATTGGAAAACTTTGAAATAATGAATACATGTTTAGAATTTTAGGTTTTAATCTATTTAGTCCAGAAAGATTTATAAAATCTAGATTGAGTGGTAATAGTTATATAAATTTTTCCCATCAATGTGTGCTGGGAGGTGTTCAGTTGGTTTAGTTAATCTCAGACATGGATGCTTTCTACCTCAGCTTTTGTGTACATGTTCTATGAGCCCAAAACCAGGAAAATGAGACGAGGCCATTTAAAATATATCTTCAGGGAACATCTAGAAATCTATTTCAGAATTGAATAGGGCTGATTTCCCAGCCTGTACAGGATATCGCCACCAACTTTTCTCAGGCCTGAGTGGAAAGCATTACACCAGCAGTGAGTGTGATTCCTACTAAAACTATTCAGGTGTTTACAGTAATTGTCATTAATGGATGAATAAATCTTATATGAGTTAATTATTGTTTTCTGAGGGAATTTCTTGAATGAAGCACAATTTGTTACCAATTATGAAACAAATTGTGTTTTTTCTTTATTATCTGTTTACACAGGATTAGAAAGACAAAACAAAATTACTTTTACATTTATCTTCGGCTTTGCATCCTCCGACTCTCACGTTCTTTTTATGATTCTTTAAATAATTACCTGATGTTTCATCATATTGTCTAACTAGCTATAACTTCAGCCAGGGAGCAAAAAGTAAAATCCAATAATCAAACAATGATGGTCCTCTTTTATATATTAAAATCATAACCATTTAACAGGGACACTTTTATATTAGTGAGATATTTAGAGAGATGTTAATCGTGAACACTGGAGCAAAGGTTTATGTCCAAGTTTATTTGTCTTGTTATCACACAATTCGGTCGGGTATGGCTGATTTTTAGCTGAAACAGACTGAATATTTTATTTTAATAAAGCATACACCTTTGCTCACTTAAACACACAGTAGTAGCAGCCTCATTTGTGTGTCTCTTCATTACCGAGATAGCAGGAATCAAGCCCGAAGGAGAATATGCAATACCTGAGGCAGGTGTCTGAACCCATCATCAAAAATTGTGCTTTTCAGCGTTTTTGTTTTTTTCCCCCCCTCACCATACCAAGAAACTATCAGCACTGCAGACAGCATCTGAAATAAAAAGATAAAACTGAGGGTTCCTGCAGCAGCAGGTACGCAAAAGCTGCTCACGAACTCTGCGGATAATAATTATTTGTTACAACAAAATATATAGATTTTAATTCCCCTAGACTTGCTTGGGGGGCAGTCACTGTTTCTGAAAGTTTGAATCAAAATGCTTCGAATTAAAATACACTCCCATTTGAACACTTTGCTTTTTGGACCTGCGAACACAAACACATGCACAAAAACCCAGACACACACCTTGATTAACTGACATTTGAGTGAAGTGCCTTGATTGATTACCACCTTCTCACTCAGAATAAGTAGTAAATTCTTTGGGGGTAATTTGCAATCTACTTCACAATTCTTGGTCAAACTTTAAGTCAGGATGCATTACAGTCTTGGCTCTGACATTTTAATCACTTCAAGAAAATGAACTCATGGGTGGAAGATCTGCTCAATACAGTAAATGAGGCCGGCTCCTGGAGAACATGGATGAAAGCTAATTTGTTCTGGATGCTTCAGCACTGCATTTGAATCTGCAATTGCACTTTTTTTTTTAAATTAATTAAAACATTCAACAGCTGATTTAATGTAATAATGTCACAGTGACACGTTTTCACTTCTTACCAACACACTTATAATTTTAAAAACACTGACTTAAATGATTGAAGTGGTGACATTTAGAATTTGTGCTGGAGTTAGTCTTAGAATAACTACTCTGACCATTCTGGTAATAATTACAATGTCGGTATGAGCGTCATATAAAAATGAATTTTGAAAACATTACAGACGAGCACTGTGGTAGAATATTAATGAGAAAAGGAAGAAAACACAGAAATGAACATCCTTTTGCATCTCTTATCTACAGCTTTGTTGGGGTCAACTGCAGAAAGCACGTCAGTCCTTGCCTCTCATTAATGAAGTGTAGTATGCTGAAAGATAGTCTAAATATTAAAGTGAACCTGAAAAAGCTTGCTGGCTAGTTTGCTCAATGATTTTCTCTGTTGGCAATGTGGAAGCAGGGGGTTTGGACTCCATGCTGAGTTCCCCCAGATGCTGCAATATCATTAGAAAATTAATAACCTACAAATATGAACATCTTCATTTGAAGTACCAAGGATTCCCTATTAAACCCGGGTACAGCATTTGCTTGTTATTATCTGTTTATATATATGTATATGT
>NW_024582382.1:2606142-2615353 GCF_018398535.1 Haplochromis burtoni | reverse complement strand
ATATATATATATTTATTGGTCAACTGCAGTAGGCCGGTGGTGCAGTATAGGTAAGCACTGCCCTGTGCAATATGCAGCTTTGTTGTTAAAGTTTATTATGTTACAGTTATTAACGTATCTATTAAAAATTTTATTACCCTCAACCTTATGACTATACTATGCACTGATAACATAAAGATTTAAATTAGGTTATCCCAGACTGCTTTCTATCAATACTGCATAATTCGGCACCAAACGATTACTGCACAAAAATACAAACATAACCTCTCTGAAGTCTTTAATTGGAAGTTCAATTTTTCAACACTACTTGGATTATGTCCCAGTATTGTAAGTTCTGAATTTTCTTAGTGTTTTTGGTTTCATTATTATTCATAATTTCTGATTAATATAAACATATATAAATATAAACATTTCGATTTCCTGTTGGTCCTCTTTCTCATCTAGTATTTTCAATTTCATTCTTGTTATTTTAGGAATATGTTAAATTGTTATTAAAATATTATATTTCTTTGCTCAGTTTCACTGTGATTCTATGTGCTTTTTTCCCAATTGTGAGCCTTTAGTTCTTGTTGTAGTTGAGTCCCAGTTACTGTTACATGGAGTTTGTTATTTGTGTTTAGTTTCCTCAGTATTCCTTCCTTCCTTCCATTAGTTTTTTCCTGTGTCATTGTCTTGATTGTCTACACCTGTGTTTAGTTTGCCACAGCTGTCGCCACTTCCTGATTGCCCTTGCGTGTAAACAGGCCTGCCTTTCCTGAGGCTTTGTCACAATATCTGTTGTTATTTCTGTGTGCCATCTGAGGGGTATATATTAAAGATGATTTCATTCTGTTAGCTGCTTTGAGAAAACCAAAGATCCCAGTGAGAGATAATGGGTATAACAACAGTGGTTATCAGCTTTCTCACTTAAACTGCGTTTTCTGTTTCAGGCTCTGAGCATGCTCACACAGAATAGGGGGTTTTCCACATTATTATATGACTCTGACGTTATATGACTCTGGTTTCTATGAGTGCCACCTACTTCAATCAGAGATATTATCACATGATGATAAAATGGTAATAAAATTCTTTAGAGGACACATAAAAAATAACAGTAAAATGCAAAAGTGTTGACAGGAAATTAATGCCGGAGGAAGTCTTTAATCTTGGGCTTTAAAACACAGTGCAATTTAAAAGAAAGAAAAACAAAAACATGTTAATACTAGATAACCATTTTAATCCTGACTGTTTTCTCTGTGCTGCTGTTTCTTTCTAAAGTTATGCTTGCACATTCAAGCTCTGAAACTATAAACTAGATACTCTTAAACATTAAAGGTGATTGAGTGTGCTCAGCTCTGACTTTGTCCAATAGCATAATAAAGATATGGAAACTGCTTCACTTTTTTTTGACAGATCAAAGTACAATGAATGCTACTGACGGAATAGGAGTTCTTGGTGTGTTTTGTGTTCTAGCAGCTGCAATGTGAGACTTATCACAAGATTAGAATCAAGTATACAAACCTTTACACATTTCCTGCATCGTTGGCTAAATATGTACAAATCCCACTAATAATGTGACACAGTTTTTGCAGGTGTAACTTTACAGGTAGGCTTCATCCCTGATGTTGATGGTTCAGCTTAGCAAATTAACTATATATTAAATCTATATTTCGCTTTAAACACACTGTAAATTAAAAAATTAATGAGAACATGGCGCATCTAGCCACATGTAGTTTTAAACTGAAACCCTGAACACACAATCTCCTCTCGACCATATTATGTGTATAGTATAGGATACCCTAGTCATTTAGCCAGGAAATAAAGAACACATATGAGACAGAAAAGTCACACTAGCAAGCTATATCAAGCTTTAAGCCATTCAGTCTTCCATCTTAGTACCTCCCTCTGCCAAGTCATGTTTCTTTTTTGTATTGTTGTATGTTTTGTACTTTCACCAATACTATCACCAATAATACCTATTCAGATAGTAAAAATTAATTCCAATATTGTCTCCATTTTATTATCATCATCATCATCATCATCATCATCATCATCATGTAACCTCTCTGATTGGAGCAGGTGACATTAGGGATCATTTTGTGAAGAGTATGAGTCATGTAAAGAAAAACACCCCTTGTGATGTAAGTGGCACAGAGCCTGAAGCAGAAAGCCTAGGTTAACAAATGGTTAGATAGCGCTGATAAAATTCAGCAGAATTTAATTTAAAACTGTTAATGAGGAAGCAGGCCTTTATGTGTGATCCTGCATGTGTGCTATACTGTTAATAGGCTACAAAGTGTATAGCTGCAAATTGCTGTGTCACTTCCAGCACAGAAAGACTGAGGCGAAGAAAGAACTGATCTTCTCCAGATGCGCTTTGTTGAACAACTTAAACTTCCAAAGAGCAATGCAGGTTCATCAGGGATGCAGACCATCAGAACAAGTAAAGGTCAGCTTTGAATCATCTCCTTGTGAACAATCAATGAACTCAGAATGTATTACTGTCATTTTACCGTGGCTTGGACTTAAAAAACACTACTGCATTTTGCCAGTTCAACATAAGTTCTCTGTTCATTCTCTCAGTGAAAATAAAAGTGCATCTGTAACTTGTGCATTACTCATATATACCGTAGTCAGCATACCAGATGGGAAATTCAGAAAAATGAAGCCAATGCAGAAGTTTTAGTTTATCTCCGACTTAATTAAGATAGCAATAGTTGTGCTGTACCTGCTCAGTCCATATTTCTCTTCTGCTAATGGAGTTGACTTGGATTGTACTTAACAAGCCAACCTTCTTTCCTGGCTAAAAACACACCCCTTTGAAGTGGGTGGAAGGAGCACTACAGCCACAAAAATTGCAACAATCAGTTGGGCATGACAACCTGGGAAATTGCTGCAATTGCTGCTGTCTTGGATGCAGTTTCAGTAAAATACAGTTACTTTTGAACCGGTTTGGTTTGGTTGAACTATTCTGTATTCTAGAGTTGACCTTAAAGATTTTTTTTCTTCTTTAAAACTCATACCAAACTGTTGTTCCTGGCTGGCAGCTTCATTTTCAATCCTTTCAATCCCACTGAATGTAGAGATCTTTGTCCAACATATCCACTATCCCTCCTCTGCACATTTCAAAACCATCTCACTCTTGCCTCTCTAACTCTGTCTCCAAAACACTCAACCCAAGCTATTGCTCTGAAACTCATTTATATTCGAATCTCATCGCTCCCAGTGCTCCCAGTGAAAACTTTAACATCTTCAACTCTCTCAGCTCCAACTCTGCCTCTTGTCCTTTTGTCACTGACACCATCTCCAAACCACACATCATTTGTAAACCTTCCCTTTCACTCTTGCTGCTATTCTTCTGTAACAAATCACCCTGACACTTGTCTTCATCCAGTCCACCTTGCTTATATTCTCCTCTTCACCTCTCTTGTACACTGTCCGTTGCTTTGAATGGTTGACTCAAGGTATTTAAACTCATCTGCCTTCACTGCCTCTACTCATTACAAATTCACTGTTACAGCTCTCTCCCTCACGTATTGCATTCACACATATATTCTGTCATGCTTCTACAGACTTTCATTCCTCTTCTCTCCAGAGCATGCCTCCACCTCTCCGGGTTCTCTTCTACCTGGTATCTTATTACTCTCACTACAGATCACAATATCATCTGTGAACATTATAGTTTGAGAACTTCTGTCTGACCTCAACTGTCAACCTGTTCATCAATATTCCAAATTAAAGGCTCAGAGCTTATCACTGTTGTAATCCAATCCTCACCTTGAGCCCACCTGTCACTCCTACCACACACTTCACCACAGTTTGGTTATTCTTATACAGTACTTGACATACTTCTGTCATTCTTGACTTCCTCATACAGTACCTGTTACGGCCCTGGGCCTCGGAGAAAGTGAGACCGCCTTTTCCCTTCAACCAAAGCCAAGAGTGCCAGGACTCTCTGACGATTGGCTAGCTGGAGACTCATGCCAGCCCCTGTGCATGCAGATTGCACTGTGGCAACCTACATAGATGATTGGCTGCCTGGGGATCCTGTGGCACTCCGTGAAGCAATCAGTGGCTGATCGTGCTCACCTGCCGCTATAAAACACTGGAAATCCTTCACTCGGGGCATCTGTTTTGGAGAGTGTGCAATTTGCCCTTCCTGCCTCCCTCTGTGAACTGTGCTCGCTCAACTCTGTTCATAGTGGTGAACTTTGTGGGTTAACCCCGGTGTATGGTTGAGCTTAGCCTGTTTAGACTTGTCATTTGTTATTCTCACCTGTGTTTGCCTTATGTGTTAATTGGTTGCCCAGTGGCGTGTTGAACACAGCCCTGTCAGTTTTCTGTTTAAAGTTTGCAATAAACCTTTTTTTTTTAAAACTGATTCCCCTCAGGGTGGCCTTGTTTGTGTTCGTCTCCTTAGTTATGTTGCGGCTTTTTATGTTGTGGCAGTTCTTACTTGGCACCCTATCTTGCACTTTGTCTAGATCCGCAAAGAAATGATGCTCCATCTGACCATCTGTAGTACTCTTTCTTGACAGGAACTGATCATCAGTTCTCTTCTTAACCTAGCTTCAACTCTTTCTCATAGCTTGACATGGCTCATCAACTTTATCCCTCTGCAGTTACCACTGTTCTGCACATCACTCATCTTCTTGAAAATTTGTACCAGTACACTTCTTCTCCATTTCTCGGGTATCCTCCCCTAGACCCCATCCCTAGACATCTCCATATATGCACAGATATGTCATCTGGACCAACCATGTTTCCACTTCTCTTCCTCTTCGTAGCTACCAACACTGCCTCCTTAAAATCGAAGACTCAATGTGAGATCTTTGCTACATTTCTGTGCTTTGTAGTGTTGCTCTATTAATGTGAGATATGTGCCATGTTTGTGGGGTATTAATGGCTGCTCATTAATGATTTTTGTATCACAGTTGAGCTTATGGAGCGTGAACATTTTGCTTCACTATTTAGATGTACCCATTAAAACAATGATTCCAGTGGGGCTTTTTCTCCTTTTTAAAAAAAATTTAATCTAAATGATCATTATTATATTCCATTAACAACTATTGTTTTCGACCTTATTTTTTATAATTAGCAAGAAAACACATTTGACTGTGAGAGCTAAGGAACTAACCAGTGTTTTCTGCACACCATTCTTCCTATATCTTTTAATCAATCAAGGTGTTGCAACAGAGTATGACTAATAAATCAGTTTAATGAGTTGGCAAATCTGTTTGGGATTTAGCTTAGAAACCATTAATCACATTGTGAAGTGTTTCTGCAGGGGCAAAGAAATTTAGTGAATGTCTTTACCTCCCATCGGACAACCAGTGTTTGCTATTAGAAGGAGTAATAATGAACCCTGCCCATTAAACAATATGCAAGCTCACAGACTGACCGCAGAGACGCCCAAACTAAAGTATCCATTACATGCCGTGTTTATCCAGTCTCAGGAGTAATTTAACAATGAAACAGTTACCCAATAAATTACAAGAAAAAGTCACTTGGGCTCTCATTGCCAGTGTGTTATCAGAATAAGCAGCATGCAGAGTAATGATAGTCATACGCCTTAGCAATGAACAAAAAGTTGGGTGTAAAAGCAAAAAAATGGCATTTTCTAGAATGAACTTAAACTTGTATGGCAGTAGTGCATGGAGAAAAATGTTTATTACTGAGTCGAATCATTTACCTAATGTTAAAATCTGTTTAGTGTAAACTCTTATATAATTATGGCTGAACAATGTACTGTTTCAGTGCCCTATTATACAAGGATTGGTGTAATTTTTTTTTAATGTCTTTGGATACAATGTTTTTAAACAGAGTCTTCATCTAAATTACTGTTTAATTTAAGATCCAGCAAGTTAGATATGATGAATTTACTTGCATCATTTAATCACTTTTTAGATTGTGAAGTCCGAGCTAGTTCAGATAAGCAGCTCAAGATGCTGTGTGTCATACATACTTTAAATTCTTCACTTTCCTCATAATGGATTGTATTTATATAGCGCTTTTCGGGGCCCTCAAAGCACTTTACAATTCCACTATTCATTCACTCTCGCATTCACACACTGGTGGAGGCCCTGGGGCAGACTGACAGAAGCAAGGCTGCCATATCGCGCCATCAGCCCCTCTGGCCATCACCAGTAGGCGGTAGGTGAAGTGTCTTGCCCAAGGATACAGCGACCGAGACTGTCCGAGCTGGGGCTCGAACCGTCAACCTTCCGGTTACAAGACGAACTGCCAACTCTTGAGCCACGATCGCCCTCATGTCATATATTGAATGCAAATATCCAGTTTCGCAGATTGTTTAAGTTTCTTCTTCATACAACGCCTCCACTACCACGTCATCTACCCATAAGGTACTCTCTTCAATTTTCTATGCAACATATTTATGGAGCATGAACACCAAACTAACAATGTTCTGCTACTGATGTAAATTAATCAGTTCAAACTTGAGTTGTCCAATTGGAAATAATAAAAAAACAGGTTCCAGTGTTTTCAGATGTTTTTGTTTGCATGATTTCTTTGAACTGTACAAACCATTTGTCCTGAAATGTCCTGAAAAGCCAATACCACAGATGCACAGATCTGCTCCATGGCGTCTAAATCCATTAGCACTTTGTATTACGCAGGTAGACTGTGCAGAGAAAATGTTCTTATGCTGCGTGATTCTCATAATGTCTGTGACAATACGCTTCCTAAAAATGGCATCTTCCTTTTTCCTGATATGACAGCACAGATCCAGTCTCCACTGGTGAGGCGGCTCTATTATTAAACTATCACTCACTTCGATTACAGCTGTGATGACATCTGATCATTAATCACCAGCAACAGAAGCCTGCCACCTCAAAAGTCTATTAAGAGTTAACAAAGGGCAGTCAAGTCGATTACAGCAAACCTGCGGCCAGCTCCAGCTACGTGAGGCAAAGAGGTGAATAACAATTCAGTGTCCTGAGAATCAAGCATCTACTTCTCTAATTTAATTGGCTGAAAACAGCAGACTAACTGAGTCAGATGTGTTGCAGCAGGGGTTCATTGTGACACCAGGCATGTCGTCAGCTACATTATAAAATCAAAACATATCTAATGCTGTACAATGCAGTACTGCAGCACTGGAAAAAATGCATGAAATTTTTAGCCTTAAACAAAATCCTATTGAACTGCTGTCATTTCAACTCAAGACCCCTGTTTTCCTTGAAATAACAATTATTCATGGTTTGGCCTGCAGAGGGAAATGACTGACACTTGCTCTCCTTGAGCAATAACACGTTCAATTGAACTGAGTTACGAGCTGTCACATTAACATGTGGCAAGGCAAAGTATCCATGGACACTGAAAGACACTGAGACAGACAGGAAAGCCTCTGAAATCCTAAACTGCATATTCTCACCAGAGGATTACAGCTCATTCCATATATTTTTAAAACTCTTTAAAATGAATTTAAAGCAGTTGGGCTGTTGCTGAAGTTCCAGCTGATGAACTGCTATATTCATATTTTTGCATTATTTGTATATCTGCATTTACATGAAACCCATATTATGACATTGTGAATGTCTTATTCACTGATAAGCAGATTACATTTTGTCCCTTCACACTTCCCCTCAGCTTCTCACCTAGTTGTTCATCTTTACAGCACCATCTTAACTGACATGAATCAAGATGCCATGAATTTACATCAACACAGAAGCCCTTAGCAGTTCTCTCTGAGTTTACAGTATAGCCTCTAGCAATGTGACAGTCAAGGATATTTATAAATGACGAGAAGCACATTCCACACCTTTAGAGCTTTTCGATGTTTACTTAGATGATGGGAAACTACAAAAGGAGAGAGCAAAGGCAGAAGAGGAAGCTCAGACAGGATTTGATCCCTGCTCAGCAGGGACACGCTGGGTTAGCCAAGAGGAGAAAGTTAACAAGCTGACGATTACTAAAAGTGAGCTAAAGATTGCTGACAGCAAAATATTTCCACAATCATAATGTCAAATGATAGTAATTTGAATCTTACTATTTAGTAGAGGGATGACTGAAACTAAAAATTAGAATATATATGTATTGTTTTCTATGCATCTAACGGCACAGTCACTGTCAGACATGTGCAGCTTGACAAACAATATATTTACAATATCACTACTTGTTTCGTAGAACAATTAATGGTTTTGCTGAAGTTTATGGTCAAATTGTCTAAAAAAAGAATAGTGTGTACCAGTAAACAACAAGCTTACCTGATTATTGATGGGTAAATGGTGGGTGCACAATATATAGGACGTTGACTCTGGTGACAAGGATTCACATCCAGGGTCATGCCTTCAGATTAAGCCTAAGAAAACTGCTTACATTATCGAAATGACAGCATGAACTATATGAACAACATTGTTCACCATGTTTAGCAAATTTTTTGGCTGGTTTGCTTGACCTGTGTTGAGTCTTCCCTTCCCCTACTGGTTTATCTGTTACTTATGATCATCCCACAGGTGTATCTCGTCTGATGAACTGCAAACCTATAAATGATGAGCAGGAAGTTGTCTTTGTCTCTCTCTCTCTCTGGATTAAATTAGAGCGGACACCAAATCTCGCAACAATTCTCAGGTTGTTTTGAGTCATTAATTTTGGTCATTACTTTTGTTTCTTAACAAATGTGGTGATATTTGCAAGAAATCCTAGACTCTTTCTAGTTATGTTAAATTTCGTTTGTAGTGATACATTCTGGAAGCTTCTGCCACAAAGATAGCCAAAGGAAGTTATTAGAATTCTTCTTGAGGATCATGTGAATGAATTTCACAACAGTCTATCTTACAGGAAAGCCGGGGTTTAACTAAAGTTATAATACATTATCTGGGGACTGAATCTGCAGAAAATGTCATGGTAACAGATATTTCTGTCTGGACCAAAAGCTAACCGGTCTGGGGCTTGATGTATGACTGAAGTATGTGCACAAAAAATATGCTTTTAATTCTTCCAGTTTCCTCATGAACTAGGAATATTGAAAAATGAAGAATGTGTGGACCTTGGATGTCTAAGACCATGCGCCCCCATCATTTTCTTTACCTCTGCCAGCATCCTTCGCTCAAAACTTAGAAAACTGATATCCTCCATTATTTTTTTTATCCTTCAGTAGTTTTCGTCTCCTCCTTGAATCGCTACCTTATCGTGGTGGAGGGGTTTGTGTGTCCCAGGGATCCCAGGGGCTATGTTGTCTGGGGGCTTTTGCCCCCTGGTAGGGTCTCCCATG
>NW_024582382.1:2537399-2599946 GCF_018398535.1 Haplochromis burtoni | reverse complement strand
GATAAGCGGATGAAGATGGATGGATGGATGGATAGTTTTCGTCTGTCCCTGATACAGGGAAGCAGCCTGTTTTAATTGCAGTAACTGTGCAACAAATTATATAGTTATTTGCAAATAGTATAGGAGTTTCTGCAGGCATTTCCGACTAACGACAGGAGTGAAAATCACCTTTGGACAGCTGACATTATAAAAATTATTATTATTTTATAAAACTGATGACACAAATAACACACATCTGATTCTAACTAGTGAATCTTCACATAGTTTTATGCGTCTTGCTGCAGTTTGAACTGATTTACTCATTACTAATCAATTATTAATAAAGTTGTGGTGGAAAATGTGATTTTTCAGCACAATACCTTGATCTATGCTGAGTTTATGCGTGATCAGATTATATCCTGAACTTTTCTATTCTATAAGGATAAAAGTGCACTCTCTTGGTTCAGGCTATCTACGCAAAAAAAGTAGTTTGGTAATTAATGATAACCACTGCATGTCTCTGAGCTGCGCTAGAATAAAGACAGCTTATTAATAATGCAGAGTTAGACTTGACCATCCCTCAGTCTATAATGCGTAGTTTTCTGTGTTAAATGAGAACCATCTAACTTTCTGTCCTCATCAACCTTTCTGATGATACTGTTCCAGAGTTCCCTGCCTCCCCGAGCCAATTAATGTGGACCAGGAGAATATTTGTAGATGCAGCCTCTTGTACAATTTCAACACTTTTCAGAGAAGCAACTGGAAGTGCTTCTGACTCCTGTGAAATCAATAGAGCTGAGATGCCCTTTTAAGTCTTGATGGTGTATGGCAAGGTTTTTTTGTTTGATCTTTATGATTCTGCGAGAATGGAGAAAGTGGTGAGAAACGTGTGAGGAAATTGGTGGCAGAGAAATGTCTGTTTCATCAGGTCCTGTATGGTTATGCGAGTACCCTCACACAAAATAAATGAGGCCATGTGTGTGTTCTGTTCAGGAAGCACAGTAATGAACACTGAACCATTTTTCTTCTGAGCCTAAATGGTCTGTCACACGCTTAATGTAACAAGACAGACTGTGCAAAACAACTGGCCACTCTACTGAAACTTAGGGGAGTTAATTTCGTCTCACATGTTCTATGTTTTTGACTGTTTCTCAGTTATAAGCTGCTGAGAATGAATGTAAATAGAAGAAACAAAAGAAAACGAGCTATGATTTTCTTTTAAAGCATCTTCAAAAAAGGATGTTCCCAATTTTAAAGGCATTTTTACATATACATGTACTGGCTATTTTACTAGGTACACCTCTTTGCTAATTTGTACAACTGCTTATTAATGCAAATAACTAATCATCCAATTAAAAGCAGCAACTCAACGTCTTTAGACATGTAGACATCGTCAAAATTACCAACTGAAATTCAAACCAAGAATCAGAATTTGGAAGAAAGGTTCAAGTGACTTTGAACATGGCAGAGTTGTTGATGCCAGATGGGCTGAGTATTTCAGAAAATGATCTACTGGGATTTTTCTCACACAATGATCTCTAGGGTTTACAGAGACTGGTCTGAAAAACAGAAAATATCTAGTAAGCAGCAGTTATCTGGGTGAAAATAACTTGTTGATGCCAAAGGTCAGAGCCTGGCCAGATTACTTTAGGCTGAGAGGATGGCGACAATAAATCAAATAGCCACTTGTTAGAACAATGTTATGAAGATGGGGATCACACCAAAAAACAGGAAACTGAGACTAAAATTTGCACTGGCTCACCAAAACTGGAAAATAAAAGGAAAAATGTTGCCCCGTCTGATTAGTGTCAATTTCTGCTGCAACCTTTGGAAGGAAGGATAACACTCAACACATAACAGCTGATCTGTACCAATATCAAACCAAGATTTTTGTTTTTATTTGGTATTAAAAAAATAAATCGTGGTTTAAACCCACAGCATACCTCAGTGTTGTTGCTGAGCATGTCCATCAGTTCATGATTACCGTGTATTTATCTTCTGATGACTGCTACCAGAAGCATCTTTGTCACAAAGCTCAAATCATCTCAAACTGGTTTCTTTAACATGGCAGTGAGTTCACAGCACTCCAGATCACCAGATCAATACTTGGTTGAGATCTTTTAGGATATGGCAGAACGGATTACTCACATCATAGATGAGTCCAACCGCAACTATGTGATGCTATCATGTTACATTACGGTCAGGTACAGGTACAGGTACATTACGGTCAGGTACAGGTACAGGTACATTACGGTCAGGTACAGGTACAGGTACATTACAGTCAGGTTTCCATCATGGTCCTGTCAGGGACCATGATGGAAACCTGACCATAATGGGAAACCTGACTGTAATGACGAGGACGACATGAGTAGTAACGCCCCTAAGCACTATTCTGGAAAAACTGAGGCACATTCATTTACAGGCTTGCTACACGAGCACTACTTGCGCAATAATATGTAGCACATGTGTGTATTTCTGGCAGAAAGATGTGGCGCTTTGTTCTAAACATTTCGATAGATTAATAAGGTCAGTGAAATGCTGCTGTAGGAGAGAACCACAAAACTCTGGCACTCTGCTTACGAGTCCCACATTAGTGGTCACAGTCCTGCCTACATAGTCAAGTTGTCTGTTTCTTAACATATCACTTTGGTGATTTAGTTTAATACTCTACTCCAAACATTTTGCGCTGTGAAAGAGACACTCCAAATGCGACAATGGGTACATGTCCTGCCAATAAGTGTCCAACCTGCAGTCATTAATTATTTTTTTAGCTAGTTAGTTTTAAGTGAAATCTTCATGTGCTGAAAGGTAGGAGAGCAATAACAGTTATTAGCGATCAACCTGGTCTTAATGAGCGACTAAGCAAACAGCGCTCTCTGCCCCCAGAGAATATTATTATATTATTAACAGTTTGTCTTAAAGAGTGGATTGTGTTATCTTAACCGCCTGTTTTTGTTTTTAACTCTCCTTCCAAGTTCTGCACATCTCTGATAAATCACTGAGTGAATTTTAAGGCCAAAACTAACTTTTACACACAGGTAAGAGAGCGCAGACTGTCATTAGCATCTCAGTGGATTCCTTCATCACACATTACATTCAAACAGCTCTCCAACCCCTGATTTTAATACATGTAAATGGTATTCCAGGAATCTTTGACAGAAAGTATTATGACTGTTATGAAAACAATGATCTTCTTTGTATTTTGAATTTGAATTTTATTACAAGCTCAAATGAGGGATTTTTGCGTTTCTCATTTCATCTGCTGAGCTTCATTTCACCTGTTAATGACGTGAATAAGAGCCTTCTGCAGACGAGCAAACAGGAATGCACCATGAGGTTGCTTCTGTTTGGTCAGTGTTGTCCCACAATTCCAAAGACAGCTCCCACAAAACCCCAAAGTCCAAACAGCTGACAAGAGTTACACACCCACACACATATGTCAAGTTAACACTGGTCTAATACACTTTCATTTTTGTGGTTGCAAGTAAAAGTAGAGCTTGGAAAGACACCACCCTCTAAGGTACAGGACTGAAAATGACTTATAAAGTAGGAACTGTCCAAAGAACAGCTTTGAAATACATTCATAAAGTCTGGAGAGCACGTAAAAAAGAAACTAGGTGAAAGTCGCTCCTCTCTATATGCAAAATATAGAGAAATTATGGGTCACTCAAGACTTTTGTACAATTTAAGGTTTTAAGAAACCTTAAAAGAAAAAAGAAAGAATACATCAAAATAATCATTTGCAAACTAACAGGAAAAAATGCTCCTAATCATAACAGAGGTCTGAAGAAGTAATAACAATAAGCTAAATGGAAAATTAAGTTTACCAGTCTCAGAAATGACCTCCACATCTGGCTTGGGATCTACGAGGAAGCTTGTATGCAAGAATAATATTTTTCTGTATTTCATTTTCCAGGAAATAGTTTTAGTGGTTTGCAGTATAAAATGTATAAATAGGCAAACTGACTGGAAAGTTTTATTATTTAATAAAACTTATTATTTTCAAAACATAACTTTTTGTATTATTTGGTGGGTTACAACGAAAGTTATCAAAATAATGTGAAATTCAATTTAGTTTTTTTATATACATCACCAAATCAAAACAGTGGCTTCAATGCACTTTCTTATAGAAGGTAAAAACCATACAATAATACTGAGAAAATCATCTATAGCGAACGATTCAAGTCAACGTTTAAGAAAGAGAAATGACATATAGTGAAATGTAGATCCCTCCCAAGGGAAGGAGGGGTGACTCCCAGCTGCCAGCTGACCTCTGGCTATTTTGAATGGCTGTATCTGTATTTCTTAATCTTTAAATTCAGGTGTTTTTCAGTCCTATTTGCCACAGATAAAAACATTCAACAAGTTCTGCAGTCTGCCTTTGTAAACATTTGTAAAAATAAATACATAAATAAGTAAATACAACGAAAAATAGAGTGGTGGTTCTAAGGAGATCAGTGAATTTGAGTACCATAATAGGGAGTCATGATTACAAGTCACTTTGTCTTCCCTTTTTAGCTAGTCTACAATCAACTGTAAGCAGCGTTACTGCAAAGTGGAAGTGTTTAGGAACCACAGCAACTCATTGGCAGACCATGTACAGTGTGTGGGTGTAACCAACCTTTTAGAGTCACGGCACATCTTTCACGTTAGAAAAATCACACGGCACACCACCAAACAAAAAGCATAATTTTTCCCTGCGTATCTGGTATAGTGGAACTGGTTCAGTTTGTCCCCAGTATACCCCTTTTCCTTTCTTCTGACCACTACTCATGCTAGGGCCTTCATCTGGGTCGGAATTTTCTCCAGGACCCAGGTCAGATTGACTACTTTTTCTTTTCAAATACTAATCTATTGCGTGTTGCATCTCACAGGTGTAATTTCTTCTTCATCTTCTTCTGTTTTACTGGCAGTTGGTAACCCATTTAATTAGAGCAGGTAGTTGTACTGCCCTCCAGTGGAAGAGAAAGTAATTGTTCTGCCCGTTACTAACGCCAATTGCTTAGAGTACTAATCAGGTAAACCAGATAATCTTCCACGGCACACCTGATCATTTCTCGCAGCACACAGTGATTGGGAATCACCGGTGTAACGTATACGTGGCTCAGTACTCTTGTCCAAATAGAGAACATTTGTAATGGAAAGTCAAGCAATAGCTTTCAAAATCCTTTACTTTAAATAAGCAATGGAGAGCCACATGACTAATGTGGGTAAAATATGCTCATTTACAACTTCTCAAATAATAATGATGGTTTATTTTCGCTTTTCATTTCAAACATGTCTGACACTTTTTTTCATCAAAATTTAATATTTTTTGAGTGAATCACTTGATTTCTAAGCAAACAGTGAAAATGGCTGTAAAATGTCCTAAAGCCAAGAATGACATCATAAAATGTCTTTTTAAAATAATTTTCACCAAAGTGCAAAATCACAAACTAATTCATGACTATAAGAATTGAACTACTTATTAAAGCATTTATTATAAAAAAAAAATCAAATGACGAATGATCTATTCAATAAAATTGTCCAATATATTAATATATATTTAAATTAAACTGCAATGACTTATTAATATTCACTTGGATAGGCTAGAGTGGGCAGCTTGCTCTTGAATAAAGGGGATACCACAAGCTGTGGCATTTTCAGTTTGTCTCATTGTCTACTCTGAATTTGAGTGCTTTTATTATTACTGTGGATTTCTAAACACTACTCTTTAAAATTTTATTTTATGGATATTTAATTACATCTCACCTCAGTTTTTTTTATTGCAAATTAGTTTGCTTGTTGAATTAATCATTGCAGGTATTAAACACGCAGATGTTTTGTATTGTATTTATTGCTTAACGAACAAAAATCAGTTTAAACTTGTGCAAAGTTTATTTTGTTTAACGTCCTGGCTAAAGCCGGAGAAATGATGACTGAGTACAACCTGTTATCGCTTGCAAAATTTTGCTAGATGTTGTGAACGTCTGGTGTAACATTTTGATTAGTTGGGACCAGATTGTTTTATTGTTTATGATAATTACAAATTAATTATAATGTATTGTTTACTATAATGAAAAAAAAAACAGCTGTTTTTGACACACATTGATAAACAAATATGCCAGTTGATACGTTGTGTTACTGGAGAGCGCTCTGTTCTTTTCAAGGAAAATGCATACAGCCTATATAAATGCATTATCTTCTTTGCCTTTGGAGAGAAATGCCACAATTAAATGAAATTTGATGTGCTGCCAAAAACCCAAACATTGTGACACATAATCACTGAGGGCCAGTCTTATACAATGAACATCCCTCAGTAACTCAGTAAAATCCAGTTGAATAATAGTTGTTTTAGCCTTAAACAGTACCTTGGACACAAAGTTTCAATTAATTAAGTTGTTATCTCGTGTATATGAACTGTCAGTTTGCCACAAGTGTGCAACATTTTAGCTTTGTAATTTTTCTACAAGTGCTTCATATCACTGAGAGACCTCGGTTTATTTATGTGTAAATTTGGAGTGACTCAGTGACTCAGAAGCAGAACTTCTAGTATGGCAGTTTGCGTACTAATGATGTGAACAGTTACTGTTGTGTATCATTAAGCTGTATTAAATGCCATATTTAGACAATGGGAGGTTGCTGTAGTAAGCAATGGACTAGCAGAGGGTCAGAAGCGTCATTGTTTTGTATTGAAATTCAGATGTTTGGTTCTTCTGTAATTGTATTGTTGTTGTTGCTGTGTGGATGCTCGTTATTGTAAGGTCTGTGTATGAATATACTATGTGCGACTGGCTCAGTTGCATTATGTCTACACTGTGTTGTGTGCAAGTGTTTTCATAAATTAGCCACCAGTTTCAGCAATGAAAAGATGCAATCCTCTGGGCCTTTCTGAAAGTTTACTGGGTGCTTGCTGAAGTGTTTAGCCATCTTATCACCTCATGCTGTTTAACTGTTTCCAAGATTTTGCTCCTTTGTTTGTGAATGCATTGTTTCTAAATCAATTTGATTTGCAAAACACATAACAATAAAGACTCCATGTCCATAAAGAAACTGGTTAGAAAGTTCGACCCCACTGTTTCAAAATTAAGTTCCTTATTGAGCATGCAAACACAATTAAGTCACAATATAAGGTTCATAACAAATGAAAGCAAAAATAAGATCAATCTCAAAAAGTGGTAAAGTCTTTAGTAACGTGAAAATATTGTTAATAATTAAAGGTTTACTATTTTAACATTGCTGGGGGTTTCTGTGTTACCTTTTATGTCTTTCTGTGATAAGTTTTTTAATATTAGCCTCTGGTTCACTAGATTGGGATGAAAAGGATTTTCAGTTCTCTTTGCATCAGTAGGAATCTGCTTTTGTGATAATTCCATTGTATTAGAAGTCTTTAGGCCATCATTGTGCGCGCGTGTGTGTGTGTGTGTGTGTGTGTGTGTGTGTGTGTGTGTGTGTGTGTGTGTGTGTGTGTGTGTGTGTGTGTGTGTGTGTTGGCGGTTCTCTTATGTTTGCATCAATTTGCATCAATTTGTTCATACAGTATTCAAGAAAAACACATGTATTATAAATATGGAGTTCCAACATATTCTATGTGGAATCCACAGATGATGAATATTTTCATCAAAAATCATTTTGGTAAGGGCTATATTTTTTTATTTTGCAACTTTATACACAACTTTAATTTTAGGAAGGGAAAAAAATCTGGTGTGAAATGATGACCTAATAGTGAATTGGATGTACTGTAAAAAATAAAAATGTTGGTGTAGTAGTAATAGTAGTTGTAGTAGCATTAAAATTATAAGTTAATTCCAGAGATGTGAAAATTTCAAGTTAAAAGATGTTAACATGAGTTATTTTAAGAATTAGCTGCCAATCAATCAATCTTACAGCTTTTAGCAGCTCAAATTCAAGTTAAACAAGAGATTTTATTGTCCAAAACTTTAGCATGCAGATTTTCTGAATGTGCTTTAATCTTGCTGCTAAAAGCCAAAAAATGTCTCAAACTGCATGTCTGAAGACATCTGAGAAAACATGAACTGAGCCGTGATGGACAGATACTCATATACATGATAATTTGATGCAGTCCGTGGTGTTCATTCCTGCAGTGCAGCCTGAGAACAGACTTCCTCCCTGTTTTGCAAGCAATGGCATGCACAGTGCTGATGCCATAGTAGGTACGTTTTTGGGAAGATGAGCTTCGACAGTGCGATGTGATGTGAGACAACAACCATCAAGCTGTTTTGGGGAAACACTTGCAGACTTCACGCTTTCATGGCAATTAGTGTGCTTTTGGTTTTGAGGATACTTTTTACTTTCTGCTATATAATCAATTTGTTTCTTAGAGTTTAAGATTTGGAAATGCTCTGTGGGTTAAAAACAAGTCAGAAAGGTGTCGTGTCAGACTTATAAAAGGCCATGCAGATGGGAATCTAGTGAACACAACACACCTGTAGGCAGAGATGAGCCCTGGGCTTGTTGCGCTTGTGGGTCCTTTCACCTGCCAATGCAAGAACATTCTGTGCTCTGGTGCAGCCTGTTTGAAAGGAGCTGCGGGCTGCCTTTGTCAACTGTGGTGTTGACTGTGATGTGTGTGTATGTGTGTGAACTGCATCAGACTACATCAGCCTCATGGCGCTGTCTGCTCAGCACCATGGAGCTGTGACAGCTAACATGTGCATGGCTGAAAAAACACAACATTACACCTTGTAAAAAGTAGAGCCAGTGTATGTCCTTAGAAGCTGTGTTTGTAATACCCAACATGTGTATGTGTTTGTGTGTGTTATAGTCCCATCAACTAAGCTCATTCAAATAAATTTTAGCTTATTTAACAGAGAGTAAATGATAAGTGCTTTAATTACGCAATTTTGCTTTCCAGAAATCCACTTTAATGGACCTGGAAGAGCTCCCGTATCATAAACCAAGTCATAAAGACAAAATGAAAGATGTGCGATATTTGGCCATATCGATGACAACAATGTAAACGCGCTTATCTTAGTGAAAGAACAATTAGTTTTCAGTGTTTGCTTCGTTTTTCTCACCTGTACCAATCTAATCCTCTGTCATAGTTTCTGTCGAAAAAGTGCGGCTCTGTTCCAAGTGCGCGCACATCTGGATGTATCCGGATGAACTCCAACACCGCCCTGGTTCCTCCTTTCTTTACACCGACTATTAGCGCGTTGGGCAGCTTCTTGTTCCCATATTTTTGCGCAACACTCATGTTTTTCAACTTCGCGTCAGTCCAGTGACTGTCAGAAGAGGGGGCTTTACTTTGTTCGCGGAGATCGCTTGCTTCTCGCTGGGCAGCAGACTCATCCAGTGTGGACCTGGCTTTCAGCAAAGCGCAGTGGTCCAATTTTCCAAGAAGTTTCTTCCCTCCTGCGTTCTTGCCTGGCGGACACCGTTTCCCCTCGTAGCCCTGATTTGTCATGATTGTGCCGCGACAAAAAATGATATTATAGCATAAATAGGTGCAAGACAGTGACACGGTAAATATGAAGGCGAATCTGGCGCTGAATCTGTTCGCAGATGAAAGGAACCTATGTGCCATGTCTCCATGGGTTCAAAGTCCTGCATGATTTTCCATGGAGCTTGCCTCCTCTGTTGGTCTGCGGTCGGAGTCCGGTAGTAATGTGGGTTCCAAAGTCAGACAGGCTGGCATATGAGGATAGGGGTGGTTTCTTGGAGGCATCAGCTGCGCACAAGTCGTGTTATTTCTTTTCATAGGCTGCTCAGCCGAATATGATCACAGCAGAGAGAGAAAAAATGGGTCACTCCTTTAAACAACTTGTTCTTAAGTAGTTTGAAGAGAGTCATTTGGATCAATTACTGATGGCACTGTCTCGAAACGTATACCGAAGGAATTCGACGCCCATCATTACCCTCCTTCTCTTTTTCTCTTGTGTCAATTGTGTGAGAGAAGAAAAAGTCCAAGGCGTCCTCGGTGTCTCTGAAACTCTTTGTAGCGCGAGCGTTCTGCTTGCCTTCGTGGGGATTGTGATGCCTCTCCCTTTCATAATGAAGTTGTGAAGATATATGCACTTAGACTACCAGGTATAAATATTTAATCAACCCTCTGACGTCATGCACAAGATCATAATTCTATATACGTTTATCTTTTAAAGGAACATCCCAAATATTTCAGGCAGGGGATCATTTCAACGTGGGTTTCATTATAAGTGCGTGCAAAAGGTAAACTGTGGTTGAGCCTATTGAAACTTGAGCCCATGATGACGTGTAGCTTCATAATATCTTGCAAATCTGCCCTAAAAGTTTGACACTAAGCAACTTGCGAAAAATATTTTATATAATATGTGGAACATTTAGGCGAGGAAAAAAGAGTTAGAGGAAATTAAAAAGTGATGAAGATGGGTGGGAAAGACTTGTTGCAGCCTTGGTGACTCACAAAGTTAATTTCATGAAATTATTTTGTGTGCTGCTTAAATCTGGGTTATATTTTTTGTGCTCTTTCTTTTCACCACCCCATCCTAGGCAGCACACACCACATACTGTGTGGAATAATGCAGCCATACCCCCCTTCCATTTGCCAGATCTGGATGACAAACAAGCTGTAGCAATTTTCTTGTTACCCAAAAATGAACCAAATAAACTGGAACTTAATCTATTCTGGGCCCGAATTAATGTGTATGGTGGCTCAGATCTCTTAGAGCCAGCACTTTGACTTTAAAGCTGTTCACAGCTGCTTCTAAAGCCACTTCTACTTTAAGCAAAATGACTAATCGAGGTTGAGTGGAATTCTCTACATGTCGAGTGTTTTTTGTATGCACACCTGAACATTAGATCACGTTTCCTCAGTGTCGCTACAATAAAAAACTGGATGTGGGGTGGAATGCAAAGATATTTGTCTCTTTCAGTGTCATGGTCAAAGTTTGTTTAAATATGTAGGAGTGGATAGATTTCTAAAGCAAAAATATCAATGTAATATATTACTATTCTGTTTGCGCTCCAGCCTTGTGCAGATGCATCCCTGCCTTTTTCATGAAGTTTGGGATCCATTTGTAGCAGCTGTGTGTTGTATCGGTGTCCTCTGAAGCACAGTCTAAGCAACAGAAAGGGTGTGAAATGGTTGGAAGGGGAGATATTCAGAGCTGAGTTATGTAGCAACATAGAGCTGCTGCTTCAAGGCACAGAGTCTACAAAAGAGTGAAGCACGAAAGTGAAAAAGTTAGTTTTATAAAGGATTTTAATGATAAAAGTGTACTCAAACCGTAATACATAAAACTAAATAGCAGCTAGGTGCATGGAGGTGAAGGTGAAATTCCTCATAAACAGAATGAGGCAGAAGCTTAATATTGAGTATATGCATTTTCTAACTCTTAAACTGCACACAGAACTAAAAGGTCACATTTAGTATCTATATGTGCATATAGTATATTTTCCCTTACTTAATCATTAACTTGCTGCTTTAATTTAAAATAAATATGTAAATAGGGATCATGTTGCACAGAAAAACAGCCAGTTTTTATTAATTAATACACAAAGTGGTTGAATATACCTCCTGCTCACATTGCTTACAGCTAATAGATTTAGTCAATGTGGGATTGCCATTGGGTTTATATTGTTTGTTGCTACCTTTGACCTATGCAGAAAAAAGGCTATGTGTATTTATGATTAGCATTGTTAAACTGATGTTTTCGTCTGATTAATGGTGTATAAATGTATTAATCAACCAGTATGGCTTGATTGGGTGTGTGTGAATATATGGACACGGTCGGTCTTTGTACGCTACCTTTTTAAATACACGTATCAGCAGTAAGTGAGAGAGTGTGTTGGAATTATATTTGTTCTTTGGAGCTTTTCTTCCAGTGCACCTGTTGCCCATTCAGAGATTTTTGCAGAAATTTTGAACAACTTGCTTATTAATTAATTCAGAAAACATCCACATACATTTTGGAAATATTGACACACAGCAGACTCAGTGCTGTTTTATAAACAGACTGCATTCAGGGCTCCTT
This sequence comes from Haplochromis burtoni, assembly GCF_018398535.1. Lineage (NCBI taxonomy): Eukaryota > Metazoa > Chordata > Actinopteri > Cichliformes > Cichlidae > Haplochromis > Haplochromis burtoni. The sequence goes on along the minus strand of NW_024582382.1, from coordinate 2,588,016 downwards.
GGGGTTTTCCACCATGCTGCTTTGCTGTGTTTTTGGAAACAAACAAGTGGCAAGTTTTTACTTCTACTGCAGCTGAACAGTTTTAATGAAATAATCTGTCAGCCCCCCTGTGCTGCTTACCAGACAGAATCGGTTCACCTGAAGCTGATGTTGGATGGTGTCCAGGGATGTAACCAGCTCCAAAACATTTGCAACTCAGAAATGCATTTGCTTTTGCCTTTTTTCCACATTTGTCTGTCTGATTTCAGCTCAAATACGGAAAAATAGTTAATGTTGTTCTTGGAAAACAGGCACTAAGATAGAAGTTTTAATTTTTTTTCCCCCTGTAAATTCCTAACTCCTGACACATACCTGAATGTTTGACCGGACCAGTCTTTCATGTTTGTCTTCACCAAACATATGCATCACTTCTATAGAGACAGTAATAACTAAAGAACAAAATTGACAGACTGAGTCAAAGACAGTTCAGTTACTGTCACTCAAAAATAAAACATGAAAGAATGGCTCTAGTATGCAAGGACATTCATACTTGTAGCTGCTTTGAATGTGTACTTGGAATTAAAATTCAAGAGCAAAAGGAGGAAAAAATTTAAATATATTCATGCTTCAATTTTGAAACACTATTGACTTTTTACTCAATGCAGGTAAAGCTTCAACTTCACTCCACAAACGCAAATAAATACACACCTTCTTTAGGAAACCTCCTTCTCACACTTACACAGACATAAGGTATTAAAAGGATCTTTATATAAAACTTGAGCTCCTGTTTATCTCCGACAGTGGAGTATAAACTGATATAATAGAGTTTTCCAATAATGCTCATGATATATAACCATACACAGATCCATAACAGGAAATAAAAACAGACACAAACACATTTATTTACAGGGCTATGTCAAATAACACAACACTTTAGGAATCATGATGGTTATTTTTTTGTTTTCTGATCACATAACTGCAATCCCATTGAGTAATGAAGCAGAATATTATAAAGCTGTTGCCTGATATGTGCTCGTATCCCACAGATTGCTTCTAAATACAAGTTTCTACAATATCTGATACTTTGTTACACAGATTTCAGAAAATGACATTTGCAGGGCAGCATGCTGACTTTCATGCTGTGCCTAGTTTTGCTCATACTGATCCTGCAGCAGAGCAAAAGTAACACACTATTTCCCTGTTGAATTAATCTGAGTTGACCACTTGCCACTATGGCCCAATTAACCTCAAATAGTATCTCTTTGCTGCTATACCATTTCTGCTAAACTGCCAGCTGGATCCTGGGTGAAACTTCTGTTTCAAACAGAGAATACTATTCCAGGGGATTCAAATAATCTTCTTGTTTAAAAGTTGATATAAACCACTGAGAATAAGCAACCTTGCCAAGAGCACCCTGTGGTAATGAAACACCTTCCCTTTCTTCTTTCCATCATTCTATAATGCCAGGGATATCAGGATATCTCACTTTTTCATTTAGTTTCTTGCTTTTCAGAGATTATAGGATCACAGTATCTGTGTGATATCAGGACTTGACAGCATTAAGTTATTCCACCCACTCTATGTGAAAACCTGACATTATGTGGCAAATTATGTGGCTTCCTGTAGACTGCAGGTTTGTAGATAAACTGAAAAAACAAAACAGTGGTGTAAGGACAATAGCTGTTGTTCCCTTAGGGGTGGGGGTGACAATTACAGTGATGATGGATTTCAGACCTCAGGTTATACAGCAAAATATGCCATGTTTATTTCTGGTTAACTCTCACCCAGCAGTCCCCACTCCAGATCAAGAGTCTTTACTTAATATCTTCACAAAAAAAAAGAAAGAAAAAAAAGAAAAAGAAAAGTTTGTGACTCCATGGTGTAGTGGTTAACACATTCTCCTTATACATAAAAAATCTCCTGTTTGACAGTGGGAGGAGACAGATCCAGACTCAGGGGGCCACAAGCTAGCCCACTTCTCGGGCTAGTCCCAATCTCAGAGAAATAGGAAGGTTGCATCAGGAAGGGTATCCAGTGTAAAAAAAATTCAAACATACTGATCCATCTACTGTAGTTACCCCTTGGGGAAATAAGGGAGCAGCCAAAAGTATTAAAAGAAGATATTTTGACAAATAAAGAAGAATTTGCAGAATCGTAGCAGTTACAGCACTGTCTTGTGTCACTTCGACTGCGCTAATGTTTCAAACATTAAAAACAAAGATGCATTTCTCTCTGTCTTCTTTTTTTTCCTCTCACTGAATCCATAACATGTTATTATATAACTACCGAACAACCCTCATCATAATGTTCTGGCAGTGATGCAAGTGCGAGCTGCTGTAAATCATTGGTGTGATAAGACTGGAAGAAGCGACAGTTTGCTTCTTCCTTCTATTTTAGCTAAGACCTTTCTTTTTCTGCCGCCAGCTACGCCTGCACAATTTAACTAAGGCATTTCTACCCCAATTAGCCTTTTCTACCACCATTATGGTGCCATCAAAATTCATTTAAAGATGCTTAATAAATTTAGTGGCACTCTATGGGGTTTTTTTTGTGGTCCTTTCGGAGGATTGTATATGTAGTTTAATTATCTACATGTTGGTGTTTTAAGGTCAGAGAATTACGCTTGAATTACCACCTGGTGGTCATTTAATGGTCTATTGAATGTATTAATAGTTTTATATTCATTACTTAATTAACAAATGTGCTGGAGCTCTTTCTGTGCTGGGCAAAAAGGGAGGTGTGTGTGTGTGTGTGTGTGTGTGTGTGTGTGTGTGTGTGTGTGTGTGTGTGTGTGTGTGTGTGTGTGTGTGTGTGATTAACAACATAAAATTTCCTGACTGACTTGAACCTCTAAAGATATGTAATTAAATTGTGTCACTTCTACTAGACTGCTGGGTGTACAAGTGCAGACCATGTTATCTCGTGCATGAGTCTGAGCACTATGCACATGCACTGCCTAATAAACATATTGTATTAAAATGCAGAGGGTAGAAGAAGCTATGTGTTTTGTTTAATAATTAGGGGGAAAAGTCTTCTTTTTTTCTCCATTAGCCACCCAAAAGCTTTTGCAATAAAGACGCCTTGACTATGAAACCTGTTATGTGCTGAACTTCTGGAAGCAAAATCATCACTTTTCAGCTTTCTCATAATTGAGTTTTGGTAACTTGTTTTTAAACGTGTATTTCTTGTATCTGCAGTTCAAACCGGTTTCTATTGCCACTATAACCATGATTATAACAACTCCTGTTTTTTTTCCCTAAAAGTTCTTCTTCCTCTGAATTTGCCATGGATTTATCAAGAAAAGACAACAAGAACAAAAGCCAAGCATCGACTAAAGGCCGTTGAACAGCAGGTTACCTCTCTCTTTGTCAGCTGCGGTGTCTGTTAATTGCTGCTGACATTTTGCCCACGTTGTTTAAATCCAAACTATTCTGATGCACCGCTTTCTTTTGTTTCTTCCCGAACGGGGGACATAGTTTAGAAATGCCACCTTCTCCGCTGTCTGCTGAGAATCTCAATATTTGACAAAATCTTCTAATTATCACACCGTTTGTTTTGACAGTACTCAGCAGTTTTCCTAGATGCAGCAAACATTTTTGATCCTCTTGCATGCAGAGTGAAGTTAACACCCACAGATTTTACCCCCTAGCAGGTGAAAAAGACTCTTAACTGTCGAGAGGAATCCTGAAATTCCAATTAGTTACAAATTTAGCAACAAAAAAGAAAAAAAGAAAAATCAGATTTCTTTTATCTTTAACACTGCAGAAATTTGATACACATTTATTTGATAAAGTAAGAGACACTGATTCTAAGCAGTCGATGCTCTTTTTAATTGCACTGGGGAATAGTTTCCAACACTGACTTTTTTAGAAATGGAAATCTTGCCATCGCTTCTTTTCTTAACCATTTGTCAGTTCATAAAGTTGTTTGGGTTATGGAGAAGCTACTCAGTCATGCTTTTGATCAAGTGTATCTGCATCATTTTCTAGCACCGGCCACTCCAGTTTGATGTAGCAGCTGTCTGACGGACAGCTGCCTCCAAAGAAGGACATCGGTGTGGTTAAATATGAAGCAGTCGCTTTGCTGCAAGCACTTCTGAACACAGTTGCTTATTGATTTAGACAGACCACATGGCTGATGGATTTTGTGCACTTTATTTGTGTCTCAATGACAGAGACAAAGGGTAGCTTTGCTGAATGATTGATCACTGTGCAGAGGAGGCTACACTCCTGTTTCTGTTACCTAAATGCGACAAGAGTCAATTGATGGCTGTGAAGAGGATTTCGATGTCCTTTCAGTATCTCTCAGATTTGTATTCTCTGATTGCATCACAGCCTCTTTATTCTGGATGACCAGCATCCTGTGAAAAACACACAAATGGGGAGTACCTAATCCCCTCTGTTATTCTGGGGCTCAGCAATTCTGAATCCAGACAAAATGAGAACTGTCTTTCACTGGGCCGTTGTATCACAGAACAGAATCAAACTGGGGGAACAGTGAGAAAGTCCGATAATGACACAGACCACCACGAGTCTTTCTGTGAAAATTAACTGGCTGCTATTGCTTGGTTAAGAGAAGTTTTTGTTGCACAACTTTACTATCCAGTAAAGTCATTGTACCTTTTTTTAAAATTAAAACATTGGTTGTGCAAAGTTAAGAATGAATGCTTTAGATGTTATTTCTTAAGACCCTACATTTCGGTTTTAGCTGTTCCACCTGAGGAGAGAATTAACAATGACAAATATTGGTTGGGAAGTCCAGCAGAATTTCATGTCCAGCGGAGATGAGAATGTTTAATTGGCTCATATTGTGCTCCGAGCAAAACTGTAGATTGTTTAATTTACACACACGCTGAAATGGCTGCATGATTAGAATATTATATGAAGTGTTTCCACATTTCCCACTCAAACAGTCTCTACATGAACATACAGAGCAAAAATTAAGAATATGATCACATGCTACTTGCATATTTAACAGCAAAAAACCCACACATACACACATACAGATAGATAGATGGATAGATCAATTGATATGTAGGCCTGAACCCCCTCAGTGAGATCATTAACAAGACTGGCTACAAATACCGACTACAGGATGGAGCAATTTTCAGCCACCTCTGCTACATGGATGACATCAAGCTGTATGCCAAAAGTAAACAAGACTCTGAATCACTGATCCAAGCCACCAGGATCTACAGCAAGGACACTGGAGTGTCATTCCTGTTCGAGAAGTGTAGTCAGACGGTAACAACGAGAGGGAAGGTAGTCAGAGCTGAGGGGATCCATCTACCAGAAGGCAACATTGCAGACATCGAGAACAGCTTCAAGTATCTGTGAATCCCTTAGGCAAATGGGAACCATGAGGCCACTAGGAAAGCTGCAACCACCAATAACCTGCAAAGGGTCAGGCAAGTCCTGAGAAGTCAGATGAACAGTAAGAACAAGATCCAGGCTGTTAACACCTACGCCCTGCCCGTGATCAGGTACCCTGTTGGGATAATAAGTTGGCTAAAGGAGGAGATTGAAGCCACTGACATCAAGATGAGGAAGCTCCTGGCCATGCATGGAGGGTTTCACCCCAAATCCAGCACCCTGAGACTGTGGTACTGACACTCACTAGTCCCCGCCCTCTTTCCTTCTGTTTACTATACAGTCCAGGATGAGACAACGGACATCCATGAGTAGATTAGAAAGATGGCCACAACCTACCGTGTGCTCAGTGAATACCTCAGGCAGCAGAGACCCAAGAAAGCGGAGCCAGAGGAGGAACCATTATGGAAGGACAGGCCCCTGTGTGGTATGTACCACTGGCAGATAGAGGAGGTGGCTGACATCCAGAAATTCTACTAGTAGTTGGACAAAGATGGACTGAAAGCACATGTGCATGGCTTTCATCATTAAATGTGGAAAAAAACTCTCTGACTTCAATGTCCCTGCTGACCTTTTTGATTTTCCTGTAATAAGCAGACTGTTACATGACAGTAATAACACTTGGGGGAATATTCCTCCAACTCTAAACTTCTCCCTCTCTGCTGAAAGACTGAGCAGACTATTTTTTTAATCATTCACTCATTATTATTTTCATTCCCCATCCTCAGTCACGGAAGCCCTTTCCATATTGCTGCCCATTCCTCAAGTTTGTGTTTTGCTAAAACCTTTTACATGTTTAATGTTTTCTTTCTTGCTATGGCCCACAAGCTATTTTTCAAACCTTCAATTTGGCCATAAGAAAGAAAATTGCTACTTTTTAACGGCATGAAAGAAACCCACACTTTGTAGAAACTCAAAGGGGTTTGGCTACGTTGCAGAGAAGTTGTTTGATATGTAGGCCTGTGAAGAGCAGAGATGAGATAATTCCTAAATTGGTGATTGACCAGAAACAATTTGAAAACCCTTCCATCTAAAAAAACAGAAGAGGAAAAAAAAACATAAAGTTGGTCTTGTGGTCCCTTTTTTTCCTTCAGCCTTATTTGAGGTCCACTTTGTCAGCTGATGTTTTCTGTAGATGGTGGATCATTGCTGTTTTTCTGCAATTGTATTCCACATTATTTTTTCCTACCTGGTATCTTGTTAGAATGCACAGCTTATTGGGCCCTCAGCTCTTTAACTATCTGGGGTGATCGTGGCTCAAGAGTTGGGAGTTCACCTTGTAATCGGAAGGTTGCCGGTTCGAGCCCCGGCTTGGACAGTCTCGATCGTTGTGTCCTTGGGCAAGACACTTCACCCGTTGCCTACTGGTGGTGGTCAGAGGGCCCGGTGGCACCAGTGTCCGGCAACCTCGCCTCTGTCAGTGCTCCCCAGGGTGGCTGTGGCTACAATGTAGCTTGCCATCACCAGTGTGTGAATGGGTGGATGACTGGATATGTAAAGGGCTTTGGAGTCCTTAGGGACTAGTAAAGCGCTATATAAATACAGGCCATTTACCATCTCCCAGTGGGCCTGAACATGAAATAAACATGTATATACCTTGCAGTTTGCCTGAAATTATCCTGGTAAGATGCCTCAAGAAGTAGTTTTTACTTTTCTGCACAGGCATACCAATATCCTCCCATCCAAAATGCAGGTCACATTACGTGTTATGACTGAGGTGACTGAGATGGGCAGAGAACCTATCTGCCTCTATCCATGCATACATTTTTAAAGATACCTGGTACTGACTCCCCTAAAGCATGCTATTCCTTGAACAGAATTTTTTGATTTTCCCAGAAGTCTTGCAGTTCATCAGACATCTCCGCATATGAAAGGTGTCAGTGCAGGAAAGAGCAGATCTGCTCTTACAGAGCATCCCGCTGTGAAAACAGAAGTGAGAACAGAAGGTGTTTGTAAAAAGTATCTTTTTATGATAGTGTATATGAAAAATGTGTAAATCTAGCACAAGTAACATGCAGCGCAGTGCAAAGATCTGGGACTTGGTATAAGAATGTTAAAATTTAAAAACAGCTCATTTGTCTCAGGTAAGACACCTCTTTTTTTCCTCTCCAATAATGTGAAAGTTAAGAGCTTAAAGCTTATTTCATTTCTTCACAAACAAAACCAACAAGCCTGAAGTAAATGCAATAATTCAAATTTATAATATCGAATCCGATAAGTAAGGCTGTGCCTGAAAATAACACACTGATTTCTGAGTTCATGTTTACTAAACAGGAAATGTCTAAACAATACTGGAAATCTCAGTCATCTAACGTAAAAAGGAACAACTGCTGTCATCAGTCCTGCAAACACTGGTGTATAAAACAGGATTGGCAAAGCACTAAACCATATCTATTATTAAAGTGCGAAGGAGAATTTTTAGAGCACTCTGAAATTCTGCTGTATTCATAATTTATTTTTAAATCCTTCTTGGTCCCCACTACATATTCAGATCTCATTTACTGTCATCCGTGCAGACTCACCTCTTTTATCCTGCAGGAATCTAGTCTCAATTAATGTTCTTATTGGGATTTCAGGGAGGATTTGAAAGGAAAGGTGCTCAGCAGTGACCATGGAAACAGGTAGCAGAAACAATCTGTGTGTTCAGACACAGACGGTGGAATAATGGAATTATTTTTGCCTTTTTTTTTCTTCACCAAGTTCCTGGAAAATCCTTGTAAGTTTATCATAAGTTGGTAGATATAACCCCACACAATCTGAAGAGGGACTTTTAGAATCGCTACATAAATATTTTATCAACTTTTATATAAATTGGTTGTTGCAAATAGTGATGGAGGTGTTCAATTTTCTGCCTAGTTTGTCTTTTCACAGAGGGCTGACTCTGTATCCATACCATTCCTGCACTGCTCAGGGGAAACTCCACTCACAGACGGTGTCTGTCAAAGGAGATAGTGTAGCCACCACGCAGAAGAATGTGGAAAAAATGGTTGGGTGAGGGGGTAGGGGAATTCAATCATTTATCACCTTTTGCTGCACCAGTGTCATAGGGGTGGAGATTCAGAAAACAAAGAACAAGGGTGAGGGATGATAAAACTGCAGAAACAGAAGGTGGTTTAGTGATTTGTCATGTTTTGCATGGTAGACAGAAATGAAATGCTACATATTTAACTCTGAGGAAGAACTTGCAAGGCCACACGATCACAAGGGTCACATTTGTTTGCTTCTCTTCAGAATTATTTTTCCAGCTTTAAAGCCATAAGAATATGTGGAAATGTAACAGATAATCAAAACACAAACAACCAATTTTATGAGCCAAACATAAAAGCTCATAAAAATGATTAAAGTTTTTTTTTCTTCCTTTGTAGCTGTAGTTGGTTGTGGAAATGAGTTTTCTATTCACTTGCTTGCCATTTGCTACTTGTTAGCTGATGGAGAACACATCAGTGAGTGATTTGAATTATTTATCACGGGCAAATGTTAAACACTAAATTTAATTATGAATAAAAAGGCCCCACATTTCACTTTAAATTTTTTTTTGCACCTTTAGGTTCTTAGGACGTGAAAGCTGTGCTGCAGGAAGTGATTTGTAGTGATAAAAGTTTCCTGTCAAACACCAAATTGTTGTGACATGCACAGCCTAAATATTATTTTTCCCCTAAAAGTGACACCTTTCAAAGGTGAGGCTACCTGCTGAAACATATGTGTTACAGCTGCAGCCAATGTGCAACAACACAGATTATGTTATGCCAGAGCTTCCCAAAGTGTGGGGCCCGCCCCCTGGGGGGGGGGGCACAGAGCCATTGCAGGGGAAGTATGAAAAGGGAAAAAAAAAAGAACACTTGGACACTGCTAACAGAATGGACAGGTGTTTGACGGGGCTCCCACACAAACGCAAAGCAGAAGATGAAGCATCGCTGAATATGTCTGTGAAGGTTCTCAGTCATCCAGGTCATCGTAGTCAAAGAAGCTTGCAAAGAAAAGCGTCTGGACTTCTTTAAGTTACTTGAAGACATTTCACCTCTCATCCGAGAAGCTTCTTCAGTTCTAAGGTCAAATCTCTTTCGAGGATGCCATGTTCACATTTTGGACAGAGAGGACAGATGGTTTGAAAGAGGAGTGAAAGAAGCCATCTATGTCCACTGTGAGCGACCATCTTTGAACAGAGGTGGTGGTTTATGACACCAACTCTCTGCCATCTATAATCCAGTTTTGAGATCCCTTCCCAGACGCCTTAACGCCCACTCACATCCTGGGCCATCTGACCTCAGGAATTCGCATGATAAGGTGGGGCCAGGTTTCACAATGAACACACCCAAAACTCTGGCTGATTGGGACCCACACCCAGTTTCACACCTTGGCTCAGGCGATTAGAGGATCATCAGGGGGTCCTTTTGTCCCTCTGTGGGGGGAAACTCCCACTAGGTTTATATCTGGGACTCTCCACCATTTGACCTTAGAACTGAAGAAGCTTCTCGGATGAGAGGTGAAACGTCTTCAAGTAACTTAAAGAAGTCCAGGCGCTTTTCTTTGCAAGCTCCTTTGACATCGCTGAATATGTTTCCAAATCAGCTTCATTCTAAGCCAAAGACTAGAAAATATGGTTGAAGCATGTCTTCCCTTTGGCTTCACCTGCACAAGTGCCAAGGTAGGTCTCCCCTGCAGAATTAGTTTTCCTAGCACATGCTGGGCTCTCCAAATCACGGGCAAACAGTATCTCACATTCTTGATTTTTATTTCACAAACACTTGTTGTAATGACTAACTACTCCTGACATTTTGGAGATGTTAGCTCTTTATACAGTAAAGTTACAGCAGGATACAAATAATCCTGCCACGATTTGTTCCCTTGGTTCAGATCACGGACAAACAGTATCCCGCAGCTGTTTATGTTTTTAAACCCATTTTGCACAGAGAGACATTTTTTGAAAAATGTATTGATAGCAATGTTGAATATCATTACACAGGAAAAAAAAAAACAACTACACGTAACATAATTGCACCGTGACGCCTCTGCCTTTCTAAATGGAGGGACAGTAACTGCGTGTGTATATGTAAGCTTGTACAATTTTTGTGTAAAACAAAGGGGGGCCTAGCAAAAAAAGTTTGGGAACCACTGTGTTATGCTGTCTATTGATAGACAATATAAATGATGCAGCTTCTGGGTTTAAAAAGTAAAGATGAGGCAGGGGTTCTTTCCTGATGAGTTTATGAGCTTTGCTGCTGGTGTGAGGTTTTTCCAAATAGAACATAAAGTCCATTATGTGAAAATATGGTCAGATAGGAGGAAAGGAGGTCTATTACAAATCCCCCCTAAAAACAAAACAAAAACAAAAACAAAAAATAACATGTTGGCAATGGAGAAAACACTCAGCATGAGGCTTTATAATGAGACTTCATAAAACAGTGGGTGAAGTCCCCATGGCTACGTCCATCTTTAAATCTGTTGATATGTTGATAGTTGATAATCTAAAATACTTTCCTCAATATGTTGAACACTTGCATGCAACAGCAAAATGCTATGCAAACACACAAGTGTAACATTTTAAAGATGTAAACTCAGGTCAGAGGCATAGCACTGACTAGTTTTCATTAACACGCTATAAATTGGCAACTAAAGTTAAGGTTAACCCATTAAGAGTCTGCAGGGATATCCTCTGAGAGAGATGTATGAGAGCTTTGCATACACTGTACGCTATGCGAAGGTTAACTTGAGGATATTTATCAGCAGAAGGTTAATGTGATTTGCGACTACTGAAATTACCATATGTGCTCTGGAGGCACTGAAATAATTCATATAGCCGGCGGTATGGTGATATTTACTTTGAAATGTGCACAATTAATTACTTATACCTGTTCAGGATTCAACAGCTGAGGATGCTAAGAATAATCTTCTATTTTCCATTTAAACTTTCACTTGAGGTTTCGGAGATAAAAGCAGGCAGAGTAGGGATTATTGCTAAGTGGATTCATCATTTCAACCCATAGTTTATAGTTTAATATGAAGAGATTGTGAATCACACTGTAAATATAAAGGCTTACATATGTTCTTTCAGCCTGGCTTCAAAAGAATCAGAGACATTACCATCAAGAAGTGATGAGTGCACTGCTGTTCCATAAAGCCCCCATAATCAGTATTTTTATAATGACAAAATGAAATCACAGCATGAAAGGGGTTGCTTTTATTGATGGCCATCATGTGAATATGCACTAATATTCAGTGCTTTGTATAGCTTTAATTTCAGTGCTTTGGTACATTCATTGCTCTAAACAACCTGGTGCTGAATGCGCAGAAGACAGTGGAGATTTTTGTGGACTTCAGGAAGCACACAGCCCCACTCCCCCCCATGATCCTAACTGACACCCTCATCACCTCTGTGGACTCATTCCACTTCCTGGGTACCACCATCACCCAGGACCTGAAGTGGGAGCCCACCATCACCTCCGTCATAAAGAAAGCCCAGCAGAGGATGTACTTCCTGAGGCAGCTGAAGAAATTCAACCTGCCAACACGGACGATGATGCAATTCTACACTGCAATCATCGAGTCCATCCTCACCTCCTCCATCACCGTGTGGTACGCTGGAGCCACTATCAGGGACAAACAGAGACTGCAGCGTGTTGTGCGCTCTGCTGAGAAGGTGATTGGCTGCAGACTCCCATCTCTGCAGGATCTGTACACCTCCAGGACACTGGGGCGTGCAGCTCGGATCACAGCTGACCCTTCTCACCCTGGACACAGTCTATTTGACCTGCTCCCCTCAGGCAGGAGGCTCCGGTCCACTTGCACCAGAACCTCTCGCCATAAGAACAGTTTCTTCCCCTCTGGACACATGAACAATAACCATATGACTGTTCCACCACTAACACATGACCCTACACTGTGTTCACTGCATCATTCCATGTTTGGCACTGATCACCACCTGCACTCATGTATATATCTATCTACATAGCACTTTTAATTCTTATTTTAATGTATATTTAAGCGTTATATGACACTAAGTACCGAAGCAATTTCCTAATGTTGCAAACCTGCTCAACATTTGGCAATAAAACCCTTTCTGATTCTGATTCTGATTCTTTTAGGGTACAGCAGACAAAAAAGTTGTAAAATCCAACTGTACACATCTTGCTCATCACCAAATAGCTGGCAGACGCAAGAAGAAAGAGAAAAATAATTCCCAGCTCAAAATGATTTCCTGTTAATTTTAGTGCAGCATGCTTAAATAACTAAGCCTTTGGTTACAGGTCAAGTATATAAACTTAAAGTGTTAAGACTTGTCAGTGTTGTGTTTGTAGTTTGTTTAAAATCCCAGAACTATATCAATCAAATGCCTAAATTACACCACCGAACTATTAACTATGCTATATTGTATTAGTTTATTAACTTTATTTTGCCCTACCTACATTATAGTGTTTTAAATTCTGGAACAAATGCCACTCACCTTGATACACATTTAACTGTTCATACTTCTATATGCTGTGTTTTTCTCTTTAAAAGAGAAAGAGCACTAGTGAAGTGCACAAGTGAAGTTCCATGATCCCCAGGCTGAACAAACTTGATGTCCTAATGCATAGACTGAAATATAGTTCCCTAGTCCCTATCTCAGTCAAGCTGAACGCATCCTTTTTGAAGAAGATGGCAACTAAGAGGATCCAGATGATGGAGCTGACACATCCAGAGTGCAGGCTGTGATGTGACTGTACTGAAGCTTGAATTTTTGCCACACTATCAGCGTAAGACTGCTTTTGAAGTGAGTTGAAAGAACTTAAATCCAATGACGACCGGGTGCACTTTCGCTGCGGAGTGTGAGCGTAGGTACACAGCAAACCTAATGAGGATGCTAACGTATCACTTTTCCTCCAAAACAACCTTCAGAAATATTGATTATGTTTTCATCATATGTTTAATATTTCAATATTATTCAGTTGCAAAGGGTTCTATTAAAATGCAACTCTCACTGAAACAAAAAACAGAGAAAATACTGAATATAAACTGGTCCAATAATCTAAGAGGTTATTTTTGTTCATCACCCTTGGTTAGGTTTCTTTGTTTGGATCACAGACTTTATTCACCCTTCTTCTTTTAGAGGAGTTTTTTTTTTTTTTTTGCAAATTTCCATGCATCATTCATGCATAATTTAGGAAAAGAGGTTATAATTAAAGACACAAAGTATAGTACGTAGATGAAGGATGATCACGTTCCAAGTATCTGAGACAAAGGGGCATATAGTCAACTATGAGTCAGTGAACAAAGATGGAAGAAGGTGGTCGAGTTCAGAGTGAACAACAGAGCAATTACTCTGGCCTGAGGGGACAAAGAAAGCTAATCACACACTTGTTATAGTCTTCTAATGAGGAAATGAAAGTTAGCTTGACATTCATCAAAGCACACCATCTTGATATTTTAAGGTTCTTCAGGATATTTGCGCATTATCCTTAAGAGGCTTTTTAATTTTTACATTCAAACAATATTTTAACTAATAAGAATGCAACGGGCCTTCTAGCTTTTGTTCTTCCTTGACTCTTATCTTACATTCCTGCACCTCTTTCTGTGACCTCCTTTTTTATTCTTTTTATTTATTTTTGAAAGTGCTTCCACTAATATTAACTAGTCTGTCTATGACTTGAGGAAGGCCAGAAAGCCTGTTTCATATTTAAACAGTCTGGTTTCAGCAAACAAAGATGGACAAACACTCATGCCATAGTTTTTGTCTAACCTTAACTTTTAAAGAATGATATTTTGGATGGCTAGACACACACTGACTGATTGCTTAACTCCAGAGGTCTTTGTTTTAAACAGAAAAAAATTGGCATTGCAATTTCATGGTTTTACATTAAATATTGAAAATGAATTGTGTGGAAAAAAGGTGCTCCTTGTCTGTTCAGTTTCACTGTTGACAGAACCCTGAAATTAAACCTGCCAGTCTACATGTTTCCCTCCTATTTTGCAATTTCATATTTGCACTAATGCATCTTATATGACTTAGATATTTAGGACATTGAAACCACGAATGCCTAATTTTTCCAAATTTCTCTCAAGTAAATGACATGTTGCTTTAGATTTTTGAATGCTGAGGATGGGAGCAGATGAAGGGCAAAGGTGCAAAGAAGAATTTCAGAAGGCGGAGTGCAGGAGCACAACCACAGACAGCTGAGAGTCAGTGGTGCTAATGTTAGGTCTGAATGTGTAACCTCACTCTCAGCGTGCTCTGATTAAAGAATGATTTATAGGCCTGCTGGAGAGCCCCTCAGCAATCCGTCTCCTCAATGAGATTTTTTTCCCCTTTCAAGGGGTTTGGTAAATCAAGCCATCTTTGAGAGGATCTCGGGTAGACAATGTCAATGTGTTACTGAGAGGGAGCCATTAAATGCTATAATCACGAAAGCATGGAGGGGGTTCACAGGTGCATATAGACACTTGTCGCATACAGTGTTAGATCTGACACCTTCACTGGAATACATCAACCCATAGAGACAGCCACACATTTATCATTTCCACAGACAGATTATCAGACTAATTTTAGTGTCTCGGCTTTAGGGTTCATTTGCATCTGAAGATTTAAGATATTCTGTAACGAGAGGGTGGAAATATAATATAATTCACCCTCCTTCATACTCATGCTACACTGAGTTTTTAATATTGATTGTTCAGATGTAAATATATGACCCGTGAGTCGACAGCTGCGCAACAGGACTAAACCTCACTGAACTCCATTGTGTAATGTGAGTGTCCCCCCTGACATTAGTGAACCCTAAATGTCATGTGTATCTATAATAGCTGACGGCCATGCAAGCGGCTAAATGCTAGATGTCGATTCCACTCAAAAACAAAAAAAGGAAAATCTTGGTAACAACAAGAAAGTAGTATCACCTTTTGGTGATTGAGGGATTATTCAGGGACCCTGAATGTTCCCCAATTAACACGAGCCAAATGTCACAGAATTCCAACCAGTAATTTGGGGGTTATTTTAGTATGACTAGTGAGCCAATCACTGAAGCAAAATTTCACCTTCGTCGGAAGGAATAAAAAAATAAATAATGAATTGGAATTTTGAATGAAGGAAAGAAAAAGGAGGCAGAAATTCTCTTGAAATGCAAAATAGCAATTTGCATTGAAATCAAGTTCAGACCCTTTCAATGCTCTGCTCACAGACATAAGGGACAAGGACACAATAATCATCAAAAATAGAGCATAAGATTGAAATGTCCCTTCTGGTATAAAGACTTTGCACAGTTAAAAAAAAAAAGATGACAAGAGTCACCATGTGAAGTCAGTGAGTCCTCTGACATTCCCATCAGTCATTAAGATATCATCCACAGGCTTAATGCTATCTATCAGATGTTGTCATGATGCCATTTGTTCAGTGTGTCCAGTAGGAAACTGGTCTGCATTAGAAATGCAACAGTTATTGCAACAATGAATAGCTTTTCATTTCCATATCATCTCCAAAGAATACAGTATGTCTGAACCGGGTCACAATATTAAATTTCACGTAGTTCGCTTATGATTATGTTGCATTAAAGTTTGTATTCAATGACCGTGACTCTTTTATTAACTAAAGCACACAACAGCTCTGTGTGATGCTTTCCAATTATCTCTTCCTGTTTACCCCATTACATTAATTAGAATGCATAGTATTTACATAACCCAGAACAAACAAGCCATTGAGCTAAACATATTAAGCTTGAGTGAAAATAATTACTCCACCTACTGTTGCCATTGTCATACTGTAGCTACATTTGGAAACTACATTCGGAAACTGTTACCGCATTATTTACCAAGATGTAAAATCAGTCTATTCAGTGATGACAGGATGTTGATGATGGGGATCATAGCCTGTGATTTTGCCATTTTGAGCTCTTAGTTACTTTTACTTTCTATATTAGAGTTTATTAATCCTTTCAGTTATTTCCCCTGCTTTTATTCTTTCCTCTGTATCAAGTATATTTTCATGTTTGAGTTTTCCAGTTTAGTTATTGTTACTTACTTCCTGTTTTACTTTGCTAATTAGTTGTCTTTAGTATTACTTCCTCCCTTGTGATTGTGTTGATTGTGTGCACCTGTGTCTCATTCCTTCAGCATGCGAGTATAGTGGTGCTGTCTTCCCTTGGCACTTGGATATAACGTCTTGAGGTGAACACTACAAACTTTGGACTTCCTTACTGAACTTTTCTCCACCAATAAAGGTGCACTTTTTTGTTTGTTCCACCTGCTTCTTGAGTTTGCAAACCATCACAGGGTGTGTGTTCTTTAATTCTCCAATACAACAATGTACCTGTGCATAAAAAGTTGGACTTATTGCACTGGTAATCACAGTGAAATTACATTTTTCATGTAACGAATTGTGGCTAAATATGTTAGGATACTATGACATGAAGTGCTGTGAGCTCGTGCACCAAAATGATCCTACATCAGGCATCAGAATACCAAAACATTCCCATATTCAGGTCAAATATATTCACTGGAATTTTATTAATGCAAAACCATTTGTCCTCTGACTTCCCAGTGTGACAATGTCTTTTATCTACTCAATAACTGTGTAAACAAAACCAGCACAGGGACAATTGTATCTCCACTGTGCTTCACTCTATATTTTCAGATTTGGCCTTTAACAATGTAGCCCACGTACAAAACTAACCTGCCTGAATAACAGTGATTAAACTGGCCAAACGGCTTGCTCATCATTATAGCACAAGGAGAGGGCAGTCAGAGAGTGCTTGAAGGTGCTTAACAGTCACAGAACACAATATTTTTCTCTGCTGATTAGCTTGCAGAGAGCAGAGGAGCATGGGCGATGATTATCCCTGAAGATGACAGAAGCAACATTTTGAAATGCGATGGAACTGTGCTAGTTCAACAAATGTTGAGGTAAGCATCGTAATTCAGTGTTTTCAGCACAAATCTCCTTTCTGTGTATACCCGCCAAAGCAAATGCACATTTCAGGTGAAAATATGCCATAGTTTACAATTACTCAGAGTAGCCTCAGTAAAGACTTGAGGGCAAGGCCAATTGCCAGCTGACAAAAAGTGGAAAAAAACTGTCACTACATTTGCAGTATATTTATTGTGTTATACATATTACAGCAGTGTTTTTGTGTGATTAACCAGGTAGCCCAACTTGTGTGCATATAGCAAAGCCTGCAAACATAATGCCCTTAATCTCTAAGAGATATTTCTGCAAAAAGTGTCTGTAACACCCTGAAACTCGGTTGTCTTTCTGGAAAAAGTGCCAATTATAACATTAAAGCTGTCTACTAGCGACCTTTTTGCATTTGCTCTGTATGCTATTACACTCAATCAAGAAAGGTCAGTGGAGGACGTGGGCCCCATGCAAAACATTTTTTTCTTATTGTTTTAGCTGTTTGTACAACTGGATGTCATCACTGCAGTGGGAAAGCACATGGAAATGTGCATTCGATTCAGTTCTTTAATAACATTTACTTTATTGATTATGTTGGATTTTGAAACTGTGTGTACTGTACTTTTCTTACACTGCATAAAGAAGTAAAATAAATAAATAAATAAATGATACTCTGACTATAAGAAGTCTAAACAAATGGATGTTTTCTTTTTAACATTTTTAAAGACATGATTTTTTTAAAAATAAAAGATGGAAATATTTGTTTAAATAAAAATTTTATAGGTTATTCTAATTTTGTGGTTATGATTATGTAACAGAGAAACAAATTTAGACATGTTCAGCTATGACTGAACATTAGAAATATAAGGACACTGGTCTAAATTTCTCTTGCATTAAAGAAAAAAACCCATCTACATTCAAAAATAAAATCTTTCCAACTTTCATGTTGTATTGAATATTCTGGTATTTATTTATTTGAGAGTAAAAAATGTGATTGTTTTCTTCTTTTTTTTAACAAATAAAAAGAGCATACAGCACACTGTGGCTGACTAACATTCAAAAGAGTCAAGCTGCTTTGCATAGTTATATCAGAGTTTGAGGAGGGAGCCCCTTGGTGGGCAAACTCTGAATTTCTCCCTGTATCTTCCTAATAAAATAATACAATAAAAAAATTAAATGATAATAATTTTTATGACTATGGACATCAATTTAAATGACTAATTCTTCATTAGGTATCAGCTAAAATTCCATATCATTCATTTGAAATTTGGCAGGACATTTTCTTTTTTTTTTTCACATTTGGTGTTTTGATTAAAGATGAAAGTTTTCAGCAGATTGATCATTTTGAAACCCTAAATGAAGTTGGAAATGAATAACAGTCCAGCTGTGTATGTCTCATGATTTTTACTGCGCGTAATTGTACATATCTTTACATTGTTTCTGCTAAAATATTTAAATGTGCAGTTTGAATCCCTGAAACTTAATTTATGCAACTTTTTAAAGTATATTCTTCCTGATTTTTAACAGTACTCTTGAGGCTGTTTCCCAGTTGTTTGCATCAAATAGCAAATTTACATCATACTAAATAAAAAGTATGATAAATAAAAAACCCGCCTCTTACCTTACAAGCACTGGGATAGCAATCAACTCTATGACTATATGTTGGAAGTAGTTAAGACAACTCATTTATTTGGGGCTCAGTTCATCTGAAAGTCCCTAGTTAACAGATTGCTAGATAGCAAAGTAGTGATAACTCAAGCACAAAATGTAAGAATACTGTATTGAATAATAACTCAAACTTCTCTTTTTTTCAAGTGAAGTCTGTTAAAGAATAAACTCGGGTAGCTTCTGTTCTGCTCTGGAGCTACACAATTTCAGGGAAGTCTCCAGAATTCTCCACAGGTTTAACACCCAAGCATGCTTATTCTGCTCTAAGGTAAATTTCTTCAGAAGGCTTTGAGATAGGCAGGTTTTCCAGATCACATCTGTGATCTTCAGATGGACAGACAGAGTAAGTAATGTTAACTACAAAAGCTAAGGTAGCCTGAGTACTGCAACAGTCTGATAATGACTGAGGGATAAAGACTAGGGAACTGAAGTAGCAGCAGAAGAGAGACAGAGAGAGGGATTCATACCTGGAGGACAGGAGGGACCTTGACAGCTGCACGTTTTGTATTTTCTTGTTTCTAATTACAGAGAAACTCCACGTTGTGGCAAAACAATGTCACCTAGTGGTGACATTCATTTTTAGTTCTATTCTGCCTATTCTAATAAGAATTGGTATCTTTAATGATCTGCAATATTAGTGTCACTTTTCTCTACCACTGGATGTGTCTGTCTTTTAGGTGCAGTCTATGATATCTGCTGATTATAAGCAAGTAATTATTTATTCCTGATGCTTAGAATAATATACATCAGAACCCATTTTTTTCTTTAACCTCTTAAGCCCCAAGCCTAACTGATCTCCTGCCTTTTGCCCCCGTATCAGGGGGCGTTGCGGCTTAAGAGGTTAAAATGTAATAATAATAATGAAATAAAAATTCAAACCAGATGAAATAAATAAACTGCTTTCATTGTTTCCTCTCTGTTATTATATTAAAAAAAACTTTATTTAAATTCATGTGCATTCAAAAATATGCAAACAAAAACCATGACTTGCGGTTTGCCACAAGGGACAAAACGTATCCTTTTATTCTGATTTGAGTTTTATCAAATCACTTACAAATGTTGTAATTTATATTCTGATTGAAATCAGCGAGAGTGCATTATGATGGATTTTAGATTTTCCTGCTAACAGAGTCTGAAAGTATCTGCAGCCCAGGCATTGTACTTACTTTGCAGTCAGTTTAGTACAATGACAAAGTTGGCAGGCTGCACTGTAAGTGTTACTGAATGAATATTCTACCACTATTGAAAATCTTTCATCTGTGAACATTTGGACTCGGCTCATCTATTTGTCGCTTGCAGCGGCATTATAATTCTGTCTTTTGAGAATACATTTTGTTAGTGAGAGGAGCTCTGTTTGTGGGGCGCTCCCTTCCTGTGTAGACAGAATGTTAAATCTTGATTCATCATTTCCTATGGGTGGAGAACTGTCTACTGCTGAACACAAGATTTTATTTTAATAAAAAGGGTGCATGAATTGGTCTCAGTGGGAAATCTGTGCTAAATTGCTGTTAAGGCACTATCACCACTGAATACATTTACAGTAAAGTCACATAATAAAGTCTGTCATTACAGAGGCAAAGTAAATGACAATATAAGCCAAAACTTAAAGGATGAAGCGTGTTTCAATCACAAATGCACCGTTTGTGTAACTGAAAGTGAAACAAAAATGTTTGATCACTTCTCAATTTAAGATTTAATGATGATGAAATATCTGACAAATGTATTACAGCAGGCAGTTAAAAGCACATTAGTACATGTTTCATACATTTTCCCCCCAATTTTAATGAAATGCGCCAAATAACCAAACATACATTGACACCTACAGTACACTCGCATTGGCTCTGCTTAAAATCGATCATGTACATAATGCAGCTAATTTTCCTTGATTAGCTGAACTACCAGTCAAAAATATGATTTTTACACACTGATGTGACCTTTGCATGTTGAACAAGATTTAATAGTACTAATACTGCTTCCTGGTTTTTTTTTTCTTTAAACACATCTAATTAAATCTTAATTATAATACCTTCTGGCTGTCTATGTTTTGTTAGTCACTATCATTGATGCTCATGTTTAAAGTATGCATTTGAATGCTGTAAAAAAAAACCTGTTACAGCATTCTGTAACTGCTGTAGAAAATATGATAGTTGCAACAAAAGAAAAGTGGTTTTGCTTTGATGGATACACATTAGGGGGAGTTGGTGTATAAGCAGAGCATGGATGCTGTAATATCTAAACACAGATATAACAAAGTTGTAATAACATTTGTAATAAATCTTTATTTGAGGAGTTGAGTTAGAAACATGGGTGCAACTGATGGGCTGGAAGTATTAGTCCAATGGTCCTTGATGTCCTTGTACTGATTTCAGTGACCTCTGTAGGGATTCATTCACAGCTAATCAATTCACTGATCAGAGCAAGCTGAGCTCAAAATAGCTCTTGTAACCACATCCCAGGCCCTCACATTATACAGATGTCAGTATAAAAAAATGATCAAAGAAACCTCTCGACTGCTTCGTATTTCAGAAACTCTTTTAAAAATTGACTCAGAGTGCATACTACAGATATGTGATTCAAATCCTACAGTACATTAAAGTAAAATGCGTAGGCTCAGTATATAATTAGACAGGAAAACGTGGTCACAGAACTGTTAAAATACAGGCAACAGTGAAGATTAAAGTCAGCTGGGCTTTTAACGACATATTTCCAGATAGAGTTACAGATCAAATAAAGCTGTTTTAGTTTAGGGTCTTGCTCAAAAGTATTTAATTGGAGTATACACTGTCTTATGAAAGGTTTTAAACACAAGAACGGACATGTTTGTGCTGCTCAAAAGCCTTAGAACCTAGTGAAAAATTATACCAGTAACATACATTAACAAAGCTTTGGGCCACTAGAAATTAAATTATTGGATTCAGAGAGGCTTAATGAAGTGTTTGATTGATTTTTAATGAGCTACTATGCCACACACTTTACCATCTTTGTCAAACAAACAGATATGATGGGAAGCATAATAATGATCACCCATCCCTCTGCTGGTGGTGTTGATGTAGTGCCACCCAGACAGGTCAATATATGACATCTTCACGCCACACAAATAGCAGACTGAGAAATTAGCAGCAGCATATTTGCATCAGAATAACATAAAGCACTGACATGATGTAAGTGGTATTAAAAATATATTTAGACTTAGTATATTTAGGTATTAGGCTAAATAAATTAATAGTATTAATAAAATGTTTTCTAAAACATACATTTTCTAATAAGTATGTAATAAATAAATATGCATACACACACACACACACACACACACACACACACACACACACTACACACAACACCCCAGCACGCCCCTGCGGGCGGTTTATCCTTCAAGCTCGGGTCCTCTACCAGAGGCCTGGGAGCTTGAGGGTCCTGCGCAGTATCTTAGCTGTTCCCAGGACTGCGCTCTTCTGGACAGAGATCTCCGATGTTGTTCCTGGGATCTGCTGGAGCCACTCGCCTAGCTTGGGAGTCACCGCACCTAGTGCTCCGATTACCACGGGGTAACAACATTCCAATGTCATTGCTGTATAGCCTGGTAGTGTGGATCAGTGAATCGATGTCTCGTTCACTCTGGCATACAGCTTAGTCATCCATGTACAGGAGGTGGCTGACAACTGCTCCGATTCCGTAGTCGGTATCCATAGCCAGTCTTGTTAATGATCTCACTGAGGGGTTCAGGATGAGAACAGCAGTGTGGATTATACATACAGTGGGGCAAAAAAGTATTTAGTCAGCCACCGATTGTGCAAGTTCCCCCACTTAAAATGATGACAGAGGTCAGTAATTTGCACCAGAGGTACACTTCAACTGTGAGAGACAGAATGTGAAAAAAAAATCCATGAATTCACATGGTAGGATTTGTAAAGTTAAAAAAAAAAAAAAAGTTGGACAGTTGACTGAAAGGCTATTTCATGGGCCGGTGTGGGCAATTCCTTTGTTATATCATAATCAATTAAGCAGATGGAATTATTTGGGGTGTGGCACTTGAATGGCCAAGTCAGTCACCTGATCTTAACCCAATGGAGCATGCATTTCACTTGTTGAAGACTAAACTTTGGACAGAAACAAACAGAAACTTAATGTCGCTGCAGTAAAGGCCTGGTAGAACATTAAAGAGCATCTGGTGATGTTCATGAGTTCAAGACTTCAGGCTGTCGTTGGCAGAAAAGAGTTTAACTCTTTTTATTTTCAGTCGTTTAATTTGTTTACTTTTGAGCCCCTGAAATGAGGGTATTGTGTTAAAAATGCTTTAGTTCCTCACATTTCTTTGTAATCCCTTTGTTCAACTCACTGAATTAAGGCTGAAAGTCAGCACTTCAACTGCATCTGAATTATTTCATTTAAAATGCATTGCGGTAATGTACAGAACCAAAATTAGAAAAAAACTTACCCCTGTCCAAATATTAATGGACCTAACTGTGTGTGTATGTGTGTGTCTGTATCCTTGCTGTTAGGACTGTACTCATCAGGACAGAGCAGAGATAGTGTGCCTGGAATCTGCTGGAGCCACTCTTGCAGTTTGGAATTTACTCTCCATATCTACAGTTCAGGCCTTCAGTGCCCAGCACTTCACAATTTTCTCATGATCTTCTTTCTTGTTTTACTGTCATCTGAGTCTGTCACAACTGAACACTTCTTCTCCTTGTCAACCACAGGTTTGATTAATTGCAGCTGCTTGTCTGCGTTAAACTCGAGGTTTCTTAGTCCTGTTGTTCTCAACCACCTTCTGAGGCGTCTCTTATTGGGTATGAGGGATTTCTAATCCATGCTTTGTGACATCCAATTATTAAGAGAATGAAAGGTGCTTGTTTTTCAAAAGGATTTTGTTTTTTGTTAAAGAATCAAAAAGTAGAATTCACAATATTAAAAGTGTATGACCATAAACAATGAAACAATTAAATATTTAAATTAGTTTCATCTATAATGTCATGGTTTAAATAATAGATGCATCTTGAACTTCTCTGTTGAGCATACACAGACGGTTATTGTTATCTACATAGTAAAACAGCAGATAGACAAAATCCCAATTGTGTTAATCTTTTAAACATATATGTTCCTATTGGGATTAGAGGACTGAACCGTGACAGTCTAACCATTAGACCCAGGAACCATTAATTGTTCTTGTGGTGAGGCAAAAAATGGTTCCAGATTACTTTCTTACATGCATTTTCCTGCACTAACGGCTCTGACACAAACATGTCCTTCTCAGGCAAAGAGTATTTTTGTTTACTATATACTGTGTTGAAAAACATTCCTAAAAAATGGTCACCATACAGTACAGTTTCCTAAAACCATACATATTTATTGTCAGTTGTCTGCACTTCCACCATAGTTGCTGTGGATTGATCTGTTCTTGCAGTAATGGGGGAACATTCACTGTCAGCCTGCAGGCTGTCTGTGGGTTCCACCACATTGGTTTTGCTTGATGGTAGATGTCAGCAAGACCATAGAACAAAATAGTTTTTGAATGAATGCTGGCAAATTGAATTCCTTCTCCATTTGTTGGATGCCAGTGTAAATGGATGCTTATTGACATCCATACTGTGGAGGCCAAGATGACCAGCCCTCAACATCATAGATCGATAATATAAACTAAGACGTCCCTACAGTGAGTCTGTGTGAATAAAGGACAGGAAGAAACAGCCGGCATGGACAAAAATGAAGAGGTAATGCAAAATGTGATTTTTAATGGGTTCATTTCACGGAGGTACACGGTGACCCTAGACACGACTCTGTCGCCTTTATTAAGGCTTCTTATTTCACCTATTCATCTTTGTCATCTTGACAACATTGCCCATCGATCAATAGCCATGGAACAAAGTAGTCAACATGAATAATGTGCTAAATTAGGATCTTTAGCAAATATTGATTATGAATTTGCCCCTGCCCTTGAGCTCCTTCACACAACTTAACTGGTTTATATGCAAAGAAAGCTTGATGTCCTTTCATCACAACAGGAGAAACATACAGTATAGGTCAAGCTTTGCAGTCTTCCATCTATTTTTGAGTGTTGTGGATCGTGTGCATGTCTTCACAGTGAGGCATCCTTAAGCACTGCCCTTTAAAAATGGGGAGGCGAGTAAAGCATACAAAACTGCAGTGATTATCTCCATCCTTTACCCTGGTGGAGAATGCGATGTAGCTTGCCAAAGAGAAAGGGTTGATCAGCCCAGAACATTTTGTGGAAAACTGGCTTTGCTGCAATCATGGCATGAAGCTCTTGCAAAATGTGGCCAGGGACACGCAGTCAGAAATTATGTCTCCTTTCTCCCAGAGTAAACAAGCCAGCACACATTCATTAAAGAGCTCTCGACTGGACCTCAAATGTGTATTGACCAGCTGGGGACAAATGGGAACCATTTCCCTGTATGAATTGAAGTCATTTGTTACAGTTTAGATTGATTCTTTGTCATGGCAACCACCAATGTGTGGTCATGAAATAAGAAATTACATTATCTCCACAGAAATTGATTTAAGATAAAAGAAAATGGTTGTGTTTTGACAGAGTGAATGACCCCATCAAGACTACATAAAAGTACTCATGTACTTGGGTTTGTTGCCAGTTATTGTACCTCTTTTACGACATACTCTATTCACCTTGTTATTCATGAATATTTATAGTCAAGTCCTATATTTCTAATGTAGAAATATATCAAATGTTTCTCACAACAAGCTCAACTTTCACCATAGAATGCCACAAAAGCTTCCCTTGTGTTTTGAATATGAGTCTTTCCCTCTATTGCTTAGTAACTTGATTTGAACATGGTAATGTCATTCTCTAATTGGAGCTTATCCCAGGTGACACTGGGTGAAAGTTGAGGTATTGAGTCATATGTGAATACATAATGATTATATGACTTTTTATACTTATATAATACAGTGAATCCAACATGCACCAAATTGTAACATGACACACAGCTCTGTGTACAAATAAAGTAATTCGAACAGCAACACATTTGTACGTGAATGATACTGTGATAAGACTCATATTAAAAACCTGGTGCTTTAATTTCAGAAATATGCACTGTTTGATGTTTTCATGAAAGCTGTGACAAATACAGTGATTTCCAGCCCACTTGCCATCTTACTAGGGTACAGCAAATACAAAAAAGCATGAATCCATGCTAAATTTTACTAATAAGGGTGAACGTCTTTTTAGAGGTTATGTGTGATGTAAGAACAACCACATTTACCCGGCATTTCTAAAGTCACATATTATTCAATGCACAGAGAGAGGATGCTGGAGAGGAGGTGTTATTGTAGTTCTGACAAGATGTCATAACTAAATACCTGCAAAGTGCTGATCTAAATATAAACATATAAAGCACGTTGTTAAAGCTAAATTTAATTTGATGTTAACATGACTGAAATTAGCACTTCTAAATTAGGAAACCCTAAAAATATAGTGTAACCATGCTAAGCCAGAAGGATCTGTTATGTATAGTACTTGGCAAAAATAAACAAAAATGCTGAAATGTATAGTAATGTTTAATTTTTTAGTTTATGTAAAGCTACATATAGATGCATTATTCATTATTTAATTTTTAAATAATTAAAATTCCTGAAGTTAAATATTTGTTCCCATGCATGTTCTTATATACTGTCAGCCCTTTCGCTGCTGGCGTGTTGCACACCTGAAATAAAAGGAACATTTTTGGGGCCCCTGTGGACCCAGAACTGAAGCAGTCTCAGCTGGAGCCCTAAGTGTACCGTGTGCAATGCTCTCTTGCTTCAGTACAGCAAACAGAGTTATCCAACAAAGCAACACTGACACAGCATCAGTATTACATTTAACTCTGGTTTGAGAAGCCATTACCTTGGCACAGACGAGACAGCTTTATTTAATCTACAAGCTGCCAGCCCTGTCACCTTCCCAGACTGGCACAGCAGGTGCCTTGTTCATTCAATCTGTAGGGGCTGGCATGAGTCGGGGAATTTGATTATATCTGGAACCATGAAAAACCTGGCAAGGAGCAAAGTTCAAACTAGTGCCTATCTGCACAAGTACTGTGTAATCAGTGTTTTGGTTCGTTGATAGACTGCATGAATTAAATGCTAATTTGCAGTAAAGGTGTTGTGATTTGGGAAATATGGTGTGTTCTAGACAAGGAAAGAAAAAAAGGCATTCTTTTCATTTCTTGTTTCTTTTTTTTTTTTTTTGCTTTTTCTTCATATACATTTCCTCTCCCCCTATTAAATACAGCACAGGCTCTATCAGTTATTACAGTGTTGACAGGCCTCAGCAGTCACAGAATGATCTTATCTTTGCAATCCACCAGAAACATCTAACCATTCACGTCAGGGTTTGAAGCACCAGCTTTATTTCACGAGTTAAACAAGTGTCAATGTTAAAAAAGCACATGTTAAGTATGCATGAAAGGTCAGAGGTCAGTAAATTCTATGTGGAGGAAGAGGAAAAAGGGCGCATGTGGCAGAAGGTTAGAAGGTTTAATCCCAACAAAAAAAGGTGCCAGAAAGTCACACAGTAAGCTGTGCTGAGGATTTATCAGATTTAGATGGGATTGTGGTCACTCTGACCTGCTCCTTCATCCAGAACGTAGAGACAGACAAGGACTAAACCCTTGCAGGATTCTATATAGTTTCTGGGGTTATTCCACTTCTTTCAAGAGATACTTGTTGACATACAACCATTTAAATATATTTATATTTATTAACCTTTAATCTTCCTCGAAAAGCTTCAGCTTTGATTCTTTTATCTCCCCGTCCATACACATGAAAAAAGGTTAATGTTTTTATTATTAGATGAACAACGTCAAGCAGAGCTCTCATGATCTATTTAGTGACCTAGAGGGAGATTAGGCAAGAAGCAGAGAATTTAGTGTAAATTATTGCTGCATGTAGAGACAGACAGACACACACACACAGTTGTGATTTTATACTGACATATATTCTGGCTCATGTGTCTTCACAGCATTGCCACTGTGGTCCGATTTCTGTGATAGACAGAATATAAATTGAAAATTTATATTGTCTTCTTTAGGTTCTGATTTGTGAAAAGAGACATTTCTTTTGTCTCCTGGACCAAAAAAAAAAAAAAAAAAAAAGAGGGAGATGGTGTCATTTGTCGTACAAGTTTCTGTATTTTTCTCTCTCAAAAACATCTGAAGTTACCCCAGCTGAACATTTGTTTCTGGATTTTAGCAGGCAGAAAAGCTTGTCCTCGCTTAGTTGCCCTTCTTGCACCATGGCAGGTCACGCCTCTTTTCATTCTGTTCACACTAACAAATTACACTGGCCTGGCATGGTAAATAGACATAATAAAGGCTGTTTGTTTTCGGCGTCCTCTTCTAGACAAAGTCAAGGCTAAATGTTTGTTGTAGCTATAAGGTATTTCTCTGCAGACTATGCCTGAGGTCTGCTTAGTTTGGGATGTAATTATTCTGTTCTATATTTCATGCTTGTTGGTTCTGCATACAATAGAAACTGATCACTGAGCCACTGCACACATTTCCTGAAGCTGTAATTGAATAGAGAAAGAGGAAAGCAGAAAGGACGCTGTGACTGTAGTGTACTGCAGATGGCAGTAGTTGAACAGGCACAAGCAGGTAAACCATCCTCTGTTTTTTGTCTCGAATGTTAGCTCCTCCACAGGTGACAGATGAGAACACAGAGCTTCCCCAACAGTGTGGTAGTGCTTTTAATCTAGTTCAGATTTATGATGTCAACAGAGGGAAAATTCTCCCTTGCGTCTTGTCTGGGATAAAATGGAGAGTGTGTGCAGACATTAAATAGAAAAGGAGGGTGTTTTTGTGGGTGATGGGGAGAAAGGGGTTTTGCCTCATATTCACCAAAGTCAATGTCCCATGTGATTCATCCCACAACCTTTTAGAAGTCTGACTGAGGGAAGGCATGAGGTGAACTGATAACCAAGTACTACATCAGACAGGAATAAATTGAAAGACAAAGTGTAAATTGCTGCAACTCCAAGAGAGATGAAAGGCAGAGCCGAAGAAAGTTCAAATTGGAACTTAAAACAGGGCAGAAAAAAAAGATGATGAACAGCCAATATACATTGACTCTATCTAGTGCCTCATTCCACATGTACACCCCGTGGCTGGGTTTCTCATTACCATAAAAGTCTCGGCCTTCATCTGACAAGAGAAAAAAAAAGCGCTTTCTGCTGCTGCTTCAAGAGAACACAATGCATGAAGAATATTGCATCATGGCTTGATCCTGGAGACACTGCTATGTGTTTACAATTGACATATCACACACATTCACACAGTACTATAGTGCATATCGACAGTTCAATAAAACATTTAACCATCTACTTTCAAACTCTGTGTTGCCGCCGTACAAAGCAATGCCAATTATTGCCAAAGAAGAAGCGAGAATCAAACAGCTAAACCGACATCAGCTCCAAATGAGTGGTCAACACAAGTAGAAAGATGTTCTTAAAAGCAGTGGAGAAGCCAGCATGTGAAAGATTTATAAAACAGGTTGTGCAGAGATTTACAGCCCTGTCTAGACTTAAAGTTTGTCTGTCCTGTCAAATGCTATACAGCTAAATCTGTCACAATGAAACATAGACATATCGTACTGCCAAGACCAATTGTTTGTTGCGTCTCAAAGATCTGAGCATGACCTTAATGATCTGTGCAACATTGAGTGTTGGATTACCAAGTTACTTGAGCCAGACACTGAAAAGCATGCTGCATGTTATATTTTGATTGTGTGGGCAGGAGCTGATACCCCCTCTGCCCTCCCCATATGGAATCCGACGCCAGCAGCAGGGCACTCTGGGGAGGCTTCAGTAGGACAAGGCATTCAGCCAAATAGCAACGGCACACAGCTCTGCAATTTGTCTTCCTCCTCCTCTGGACACACCTCATGAAAACAAATGAACTCTCACCTTTGCTGCTACAGCCAAGAGGCATGCAACATTGTTAGAAGCAACAGTTCATGGTATGACGCTAGGATTGTGATGGGTTCTTGAGGACTGCTTTCTTTAGGGCGGGATCTAGACTTATTACCGTTGTGAGTGGATTCTACAAAAAAAATGGTCAAGGAAAAATAAATAAATAAATAAAAGCAAAGGATATTTAGTGACCTAGGAGGTCCATTGATGTTTGGCCTTCAAGGTTTGTGGAGTAGATAAAAGACAGTAGCAAAAAGTAAGTGTTGGAAATTCACTTGAGGGTCAGAGGCCAGATGCTGCATAAGCACTCCTGCTGCAAAAAGATCATAAAGCAGCGGGTGGCCTATTGATTTCAGAGTCTTTATCAGTGTTTCCATGTGGCCAGTGGCTGAAACACTGTAGGATAGATATGTCTATCATCTTTATGTGTACATTTAGAGTGCCCAGGAGAAACAACTGGCGTTAGAGCCTCATTTATTGCTTTCTGTCAACTGTTAAAAAAACAAAACAAAAACAAAAAACAACCCAAACGGTTTTTTGGATGTGTTTTTCTCATCAGCAGTGTTTTCAAAGATTGATTTTGCTAGTAGTGTAATACTATACTGGTCGCAAAGCTTTATGAATATAGTGTCATGGAAATAGTGCAAATCAGTTTCCAGTATACTAAAAAAGAAAACAGAGCTACAGACAGTTTGTTGCTTTTACTACAAAGGGGTAATGCCACCAAACAAACAACAGCAAAAGAAAGATGAGCAGTTACACACATTGTAATCAAACCAGCTGATCACCTGATTACCTGAAACAAATGAAAGCACTGGAAGTGTTGTTAATAATCCTTTCATCACTTGTCAAACTTGAAAGAAATACAATGAACGTTTACTATGGACTCCTTGCCTTTGATTTTTGCTTCAAAATGATTCCGTCTAACTGAGCGGCTTTTGTGAAACTTGCACGACCACTGGTGTTTTTTGCCCTGTTGGACATCTTTTTAAAAATGTTGCATCACTCATTGAATTCAGCAATTAACTTGGTGAGTACAATTCCCATCAGTGTCAGCCAGGTTCTGTCTTTATCCTGCCACTACATGGACTAAATCACTTACTTGACTTGTAGCCGGAAAAGGACACAAAGAGAGTGAAATTGGAGGGCTAATGGGATAATGCTGAAACAATACTGTGATAGTAACACAAAGAGAGATAGAAAGATCTAGTATCTGGTAATAGGTCTCAGTTACGTTTGTAATACAATGCGCACACACACACACACACACACACACCTTAATATGTGCTGAATGTATCAAATTGAGCAACGGTTTCTTTCTAACTTTAAGTTTTCAATGCATAAGCATTATTTAGTTATACAGAATCATAGTCATGTCCATTGGGATTTCAACAAAATAATTTTGTATGAGTTGTATATAAAAATAATGTATTTTATTTTTATGCAAAAATTAACAGGCGACACATTATCACTGCAAATGGTTACATTTCTGGAAAAGGCTGTATTAATTAATAGCACATATATATACTAAAGTTACAAACTCCTACAGCTGTGTTATTGTAATCACTGTACTTCACTGTACTTATGTAGGCAATGTGTGGTCTACTTCCTCTTTCACGCCTTTGGATTGTTGTGTACACTGCACATTGAAGGACCATGGTATCCAGAGGCTTTTGAAGCCATTGGCATAGAGTGTGAAGCTGTCTGGAGATGAGTACATCTGCAAGGGGTGTCAGGCTGACTGTTTTCATTACAACTTCATTCTGTTCTCTTGATACCCAACATGATACTGTAACAGCTGGTAGCAAACGAGTTCAGCTGCCTCTTCATGCATTGATTCAGAGTCCAACCTTCTGGACGGTGCAGGAGAACAGAGCTTTTTGGAGATGCATTTTGATGTATAATCATTCCCTTAACTTAAACAATAACAATATACCTAATCTCCCATTATCTGTATTATTGTCAGATGAAAAGAAATAGATTTTTAATGAATTTGGTAATATAGGTATGAGAATTGACATTTCTTCTGTGGTGTGTGCTAATCTGGACAACATGGAGATGTTATATATTTTGTAAATGTGAAAACTTCAGTTATCCCCACTCCCACCAAAACAAATAAAGAAAGAAATTTAGATTTGCACATATTTAAAACATGAGATTCAACATGTAATAAGGTAGACATGTCCACAAAATTCATCTGCACGATAAGCTAAGACTGATGCAAAAACTCATATGTGACTATGTGGTCACCTTTGAATTTACTGCACTGATATTTGTTGTCATAAAAATGCTACATAACCTACATAAATGTGCCAGATTTCTATCAGTAAGTCAGTTCACCAAGAAGCATAAGCTTGTCTCAGTAATGTCTGAAACTTAATGAGTTCACCGACCTCAGTTCATATTCAGTTTAATTGTAAATAAATGCGGGTAGTAGCCTCTGCAACCTGAAGCTGCTTCTCTTACTCACAGTGACCGACTCCCTTTGTAGGCACATGGGGATTAGGTTGAACCGATAGACGAGTATCTCAACTGTGTCTGTGTCTGTGTACCTCAGTGATGTAATTACTAGAGGGGAACATCACAGCTCAATTTATGGAATACCTCATCCATATTTTCCAGTGTTGGAAGTGGAAGCATATATTGTAAGTGCTACCTCAAAGTTTAGCAATCAGACATGAAAATGAACTAGCTGACATTACTGGCTAATAAAAACAAACTAGTTTGTGTAGTCTGATTTTAACATCTCTTTTTAGTAGAAGTTTATCTACCACTTATGTGGCCTCCATAGCTTTACTGTCTTTGATATTTCTTGTTATCATTAATCACTTAAAAATATTTCCCAAGACAAGGTGCTTGCCACACATCAATATGATGTGTCAACATTGTTGCCAATGCGGCAGACATTCTAACTGAAATGTTTTTTTTTCTTACTTTCATTTATAAACCCCGGATATTTATAAGGAATGATTTCAAAAGCCCCACTGATATCTAAACTCCCATCGTTTCCTTTCTTTTTAGAAAGCAGTGATGCCAAGGTAGGCTCTTTTCACTCTGTTCCATAATGCAATGTCACTTTCTAACACATTACTGTAATTTTATAATTCACTTTCATTACAAGTATTAAAAACTGCAGCTGAATGCCTGTATAGTGGTAATGTTTAGGTATAGGAAAAACTATC
Source organism: Haplochromis burtoni (assembly GCF_018398535.1). NCBI lineage: Eukaryota > Metazoa > Chordata > Actinopteri > Cichliformes > Cichlidae > Haplochromis > Haplochromis burtoni. The sequence continues at coordinate 2,555,034 of NW_024582382.1, read as the reverse complement.
TTCAAGCTTAAGTCTTAAAAGACTACTCAAAATATGACTATAACAATAATGTTTTTTATGATACCGTGAATACAGTGGCGGTGAATTCATGCATAAAAATGCACTACAGCAAAGTAATTTTGTGGATTTTCATCATTACATAGATTATTATGATAGCCGTCTCCTTGATGGTTTTGGAATTCTATATGAGTAATGGATATGCACTTCATCCCATTAAGATAGCAGATAAGGTACTTAAAAGGTTGCTGATTGTAGACTGCTATCAGATTTTAATCCTCTTCTCCTCTTATTGTAAGGTGACTACACAACTGGCTCACTAACAAGAGAGAAATGATTGGAAGGGCAAAAATAAACAGGAAGTTCTTTATACTTTAAATTCAAATCAAATTCAAATTTTATTTGTCATGTACACAGTCATACACAGTACGATATGTAGTGAAATGCTTGGACAACTGCTCGTGACCTAAAGAAAACAAAAAAGGAAAAGGCTATGAATAAGATAGGAAATAAATATGAAAAATTAAAAAGGGTAAATTTAACTAGGAAGGAATAAAATATAAATTAAGGTTAAAAATGAAATAACTGTAAAACACAAATTAGAATGAAGGGTAAATTTAACTGGGAAAGAATAAGATAAAATACATAAATTAAAGTTGAAAATAAAATAACTGTACAACAAAATACACAATATAGATCGAAATAAGAATGTATGAAGAAATCTACATATACACACACACACACACACACACACACACAATAAAAGCAGCTGTACAAGTAATAAAAGCAGCTGTACAAGTACTTTACTTTACTTTACTTTGATATCCGATATTCTTGCGTTCTCTACTTGAGAAATACATATGGAAAAATAATGCTTACAGACAGCTTTACCATCTAAATAGAAAGGCAGAGACTTTAATGTAAGACACTGACACATTTTCAGTTATTTTAAATGCTGCTTCAAAATTAGTCCTCTATTCAAAACAACTATTTTCCAAGCTGCAAACTACTTCACTGTCTTTAAAATGAATCACAATGAATCACTATTTCAATTAATAGAAATTCTAGAATCTTTAGATGCTAGAGTGTGAAGATATATTTGGTAATGGAGGTAATGGAGGAAGTCAACAACAAGGTTAGTTTTCTTGACTCCAAGAAGAAGAAAGAAATACAAGAAAAAAAACAATAATAGGCTTTTTGAGTGTATGTATGGTGGTGATTGTAAGAATAGGCAGCGCTTGGATAATTTAAGTCTATAACCTTTCAGTTCAACCCCTGTGTAGGCTGAAATAATGGTAGAGCTATAACACGTTTCTGTGATTTGCTAATACATGTAATTTTGGTATTTCAGTTTATCACAAGATTTAAAAAAAAGGCACCCCCCACCTCCAAACAGAACAAAACATTATAAAGTTGAGATAAAAGTTACTTCTGTGTTTGTTTATAGTAAACACATTCAAAAAATTTAGCTTCACTCTGTCTCTCTCACTCGCCTTGAAGGTAGAATGAATGGGATTGAATACAGAGGAGTGGAAGGTCAGTGGTAGTGAGTGTGCAGGTGTGCATGTGTCAGAAGTTAATAGAGGCAACGGTGGCTCTGTAACAGATTACAGCAGCTCTGTCAAAGGAAAGAAGGGAGGCAAGCCCTGCAGCCCATTCATCACCAGCCCTGTCTTCTCCTCAGCCTCAGTCTCTTTAAGCCATGTGATAAAGGTGCATGTCAGCTCCTCTCTGCTGCTCAACTGCATCCAGCCCCTGTAGAATCCATACACAGAGGATCGTGTGCCTTCACAGCTTGACAGTGTAGCCATAGCAATCCAAACACCACTCCCTGCGTGATAATGTAATATATATGTGGGAAAGAAGTGTTTAATATCCTTGAGATTTTACCTCTCAAAAGCTCTTCACTTATCAAATTCCTTGAAGCAAATCTGTGCAGACTTATTTATACATTACCTGCTGTGTAACTTAGAAATCTTTATATATGCCTGAGCTTAAAGTTTAGAAAATCTCCAATCAGCTTGACTGCTCAGGGGAATCTGGTATTAATCTTGCATGAAATAGACAGACAGTATCTTATTGTGTAATGTTCTTATGGCATTAAATCAGAATGATAAGTTTATTCAGTCGAACAACCACTTGGAAGCCATTTCTGTTTGACCTAGATTACAACATCAGGGGATATTTTCTCCCCATTAAAGACAAACGCTTCTGTTTGCTCTCGCCTGGATGTGTAGGTGGGTGTTGGTTGAGTCACATTATGAAGGATAAGCCATTCAGTCACAAAATGTCTCAATATAGGAGTTTTTACCTATTAAATAAAAGGAAACAACTGCTATATTTTCTAATATAACATTTTAGAAATAAAATACTTGATAGGATCATGATAACATTCACATCAAACCTGTGTCAACACTTCCCAACAACTAAATACAGAGTAAAAATGTAAGCACCAGAAATAAATCACCTCCCGAGTACAAACAGTTCAGTTTGCACTGCTACAGATAATTTCTTATCTTGCAGATTAATAACTTGATTCAAACATGTGCAACAAACACATCATAACCTTTCTATTATCTTCAGCAAATGAGACAGCTATATGCTGATGCATTCAAATGGTGTTTGTCTTTATAATGAAATCCGATGAAAATACATTAAAGCCTTGCATGTTTTTAAGCTTAAACGTAGTCGAGAGCACATCTACAGATGGTTGGTTAGAGAACAGACTGTGGGTCAATACAGATAGCTCTGCTTTGCAGTACAGAGATTTACACAACAACTGTGTTTTATAATTCACCATATTTTTTTTTAGATTTCAACAAATTATTTTGCCTGCATTGCAAAAACAGCAATACCGGTAAAATTACACTTGGTTAGAGGAATGGTTTAGTGTTTAACGCTGAGTGATACTTCTCAGAAACATTTTGTTCACCATCCCTGAGTAGATGTCAGAAATTTGTATTGCAGTTCAGGTATTTATATTTAGAGCTGGCAGTTGTGTGTTGTATTATTTTGCAGCAGGGATTGTTGACACTTTTGTTGGAATGGCAGAGAGATGGGTTGTCTGAGGTATATTGCTATCGACTATGACAAACAGTTGAAAAAAAAAACAACTTTGAGGAACTGCATTAAATCCAATGTAACAAGAATTACTTTACCTTGATACTACACAGCACCAAGAATATTAACAGCATCGATTAGCACTTATGGTTGCTCTGTAATTACTGGTTCTTGGAAAAGATTATTATAAATGCTGCTAGGCAGTTTAAATTTCTCTGTCCCTTGATTAAGCCCATGCAGCAGTGATCAATAATGTAACGCTTTGTTGTTTAAAAACTGTGATCACCTTATCTGACACATCATTTCCTCTGTTGTTTGTAGACCTAGATCTGAAATTATTACTAGAACAATAATATGGTGCTGACATAATTTGGACTGTGTTATAAATGCATCTATTTATTTGAATCCGTTTGCGTTATTTCTTTCCATTAAGCATGAGAAACACTGACATTAGGCTGCATCATGCTGCATTTTAATCGAAAGAACAGGCACGTTGGTGCATGGAGGCCATAAATAAAAAGCCACAAATTGATTTAGATATAAAAAAAAAGCTTTTTTTTTGTAAGGATGGAGACTGATTCTCTCACAATAGCACAGAGACTGGAATAGAAGTACAATCTAACATTTCAAAGAAGTAACAGTGTCTGGCATTAAGGTGGGTTGCAATATGATGCTCACCTCATAATGAAACTTTACTTGTCATTCTACAGTCCATTTCATTTTCACCCTTCTACTGTGTTCCGAGTCCTTGGGGTACACTGGATGAAATGTTCCCCCTGAGTGAATAAATGTCGTGCAGAAACCTGGTTAGGCTTGCGTTAATTTTGTAGTCAGTTCCCTTCTGCGCCACCAACAGAAGAAGGGTACTTCTGTTAACAACTTTGCCAGCAGAAATCTAATCCAGCTACTTGAGGTCTGCTCTGAAATGATATTCCCTCCTCCACCTAACAACACATGGTATTAGAAATTCAGCACATATCAAAGTATTGAGAGCAACAGAGACATTAGAGGAGAGGCGAGGTGTACTGTCCTCCAGAGACAGCAATTTTCGGACTGATGAGGATTAAGCTGGAGGAAACTATTTCTATGAGGATCAAACAGATCACATGAATTATTAATCATGAGCATTTTGTCCCTGATACCCTGAGGAAACAGCAGCTACTCCTAACACAATCCACATCTCATTTATTTTATGGAAAGTTATTAAAGTATATACTTGAAATCAAACTGTTGGTGCGAGCAGGAAAACATGAAAATAATGAATGCCGTAGCCCTAGCAGCAGAAAATATGTCTTTCAGTGAGAAAAAACAGAGATTTACCGCTAACCTATGGCCAAAATAATAATAAAAAAAGATGTTTGTTCCCTTTTTATTCTACACTCATCACAGAAAAGTGTCTCATTCATAGGTTCACATAAGGACTTTTGGTCTGTTTTTCAAAATGAAACACAGGCAAGTGAAAAGAGTATGACTAAGAAATATTGTATATCTGCTCCCAGGTACAATCTAAAACCCACAATGATGCTTTTAGCTAAATGCTATAGCTGTTTATATCACCATAATGTTGACACGCTATATTAAAAATCATTGATTTCACACTGATTTCAAGAGAAGGATAGTAACATTTTCCAAGACTACTTATTTCCCGTCTCTTAATATTCACTTTCCCATACCAGCTCATTAATTTATGTATTTATTATTATGTATGAAATGCCATTGGTAGATTAAAAAAATAATAGGCTAGCAGCAGTGCAAGGAGAACTCATAAGTATGTGGTTTCCATAAATTTCAATGCACTCTTTAGGTACTAGTCAATTTCCCTTATTGCCTGTATAACAGCATGTTTGGTTTTCAGAAGTTTCAGCTTGGAAGCAAAGTAGACTGTTTACGGTGTAATTTCAAGTTAAGAGAAACAATAATGAGTAAATACTTATATGATATAATCTTTTCAGGTTTAACTGCATTGCCAGGGAGGTGAGATGTAAATTTTTTGCTATTTGAGATAGTATACTAATGAGGTGTATAGATAAAGTCAGCTGAACAACATCAGTTGGCAGGAGATTAAAGGTTTGTGTTAATGAAGGCAATGACCAATAGATAACTGTATCATCTGCATATAAATTGAATGCAGCATTTGCTAAATTGTGAGAAAAAAAGTTCATAAACATGTAGAGAGAGTCGTGTTGTGGAACCACCTTTTGATACTTGATTAGTGTGAAATTGTGTAAATCGCATGCTGTGGCCTTCACAGTGACCCAACCTCAAACTAGCTAAACAGGTTAAGGTGTGGAGCTAAAATTTTAGACAACACGCATCACTGTGAAAACGAGAGAAAAACTTCTAGTAGAATGGTTTTCAATGGTTCTAGTTACGCCCCTCTGCAGCCCCTAATCTCGTTGCAGTGAGAGTGCAAGAGTGTTCAGCTGTTGCTCATTGACCACACCTAGTCAGGTGTGCATAAAGGCATACCTGAGGCAAACTTTCAGAGAGGCACACCAGTGTTTGCCTTGGTGGTACCAGCTATTTTAGCCAACTTGCTATGCAATTTAAGATAAAATCTCTTCTCATTGAAATGATGGTGTTCGTCTCCATTTTTATGTTGTGACTTTTGATCTGGGTCGTAACACTAGTTGAATTCCACAGACTTGGAGACCCAATGCCAAGGTGCAATAAGTCTGTTTGCATATGGTTTTCTTGCCATGTCACTTATCTGTTGTTTGTAAGATTTAAGTTAGGGGATAACCACAACAATCTGGATTTGTGTGTATGTGTATCAAATCACTGAATTAGGAAGAGGGTTTAAAAAATGGTTAAACTTAAATATAATCAGCAATATCCTTTACTATGAACTATATGCCAGCAAACAGATACAAAAATATTTATTGCTTTCAACATTTTGCGTTGATTTTTGAAAAATAACCCAGAGCATGTATGCAAACCTCCGCTTTGGAGTGCTGCAGAACATCTCTGAAAACCATTAAATGAAATGCTGCTGTCTTGCTGAATTCTTGTCACCCTGTATTAACTGTTTGACTACATACAGACTGTGCTTTTCTTTCATATTTATTAATATAACAGCCTTAAGAGAAATATTAATGTGAACCAAACATCCAATCATGGAGGCCCATATGTTGATAAAAGCCTTTGCCACATTACAGTGTGATGTAAACTCGCTGCAATCAAATTTTGTTTTCCTACCTCAAAGCCGTGGGCACTTGGGCCTAAATTTTGCCAAGGAAGCATCACTACAATTCAAAGCTTGGCACTCCAGAGTATAGAGCTGTTTTCTATCAGGCAGAGACTTTGGAGCTGCCTTCTAGTAAGTATGTGGATGGTGCCCTAAGCACTCGTCTCTGATGGCGAGCGCTGATGAAGAAGTACAATGTCATGGCCAGCGGTCAGCAGTGTTTATGAAGAGTGTCATCATGGCTGACAGCCTTCCTGCTCTATGATTTATGCACTTCCAGTTGCAACAGGCACCTGCCGAGAAGTAACAACTTGCCTGCAGAGGAGTGTGGAATTGTTTCAACTGAGAGGTGTCCTTGATGCCAACAGATTTAATGACGGTGTTTGAAGTTTAAAATTCAGCAGCTGGAGTACTATGCAAACATTTGGAGAGATGCGTTTCAGACATGTCTCTCATCTGATAGAGAAGCTGTTTCAGAGAAAACTGTTCATTCTCTTTTCTTTACTTACACTCCAGTTGTTTTAAAGGTGAAATTTCATGGAAACATGCACCTCTGCTTGATAGCAGAATGAATATTTGTAATAGCTGAAAATTTTCTTTGGTTTAAAGTCATGTTGAAAAGAAAGTACATCCTGTTTCATCCTCAGTTTCTCATATATATATATATATATATATATATTAAAAATAAGCAAAAATGAACAGGCAGTGTGCGGAAAAGTTAAGTACACCCCTATGATTCAATAGCTTGTACCACTTTTAGCTCTAACCCGTCTCATTCTCCCCTACACAGTTGATTCAGTTAATTGAGATTTGTGAGCCTTCAATTATGCACAGCTCTCTTGAGGTCCTGCCACAGTATTTTCAGCTATGCTGCTGTACTTGAGATCATTATCTTGTCGCTTGACACAATTTTGACCAAGATACATCTGTGAGAACCTCAGATTTAACTCTAGAATACTTTGGTATATGGAGGAGTTCATGGTCAAATTAATGACTGCGAGGTGTCAAGGTTCTGTAGCTGGAAAGCAAACAGAGTTCATCACCAAACATGACAAACATGCATTATGTACACTCTGGTTTTATCTGTCCAAAAGACATTGTGCTGTGGTTTATTCAGATGTAATCTTGTAAACTTAAGCTATGCTACCATGTTATTTTTCTCAAGGCAAGCCTTCCAAATAAGCCTTAATTGTTCAGTCCTTTTTTAACTCTACTGTCATGACCTTTAACACTGAAAATGCTAACTAAGGCTTGTAGAGTAAGATTTTGCTCTTGACTTTATTGCGATTTCTATGAGCATTGCATGGTCTGACTTTAGGGTGAGTTCTCTGGGATGTCCACTGCTGGGAAGATTGGCAGCTGTCTTGAATGCTTTCCACTTGGGAATAGTCTTTCTCACTGTAGAATGATGGGCTTCAAATTGTTTGGAAATGGTCTTGTAACTCTTCGTCAATTGATGGGCAGCAACAATATCTTTCCTCGTTGGCACTGTGTTAACACACTGAAGAGTCGGCACCAACAAGCTGCTTTTTACAGATGTGGTGATGATCAATTAATTATCGATCATTAATCAATCTATATTTATCTATATTTAAGATTTGCTAAGGACTAAATAATTTTGAGTAATTGCACTCGAGACTACCATGACCTGGATGTCAGAGATCTTACATCCTGTTTATTATGTATCCCAAAAGGTTGATTCTGTTCATCTGGACGTTGCATTTTCAGCGGGAGAAACGTTTTATCACACATCTAAGTGACTTCTTCAGACTGAAAACCCTAGGTCAAAATGAGCAGAATCAGCCTTTAGGGATTTCCTTGCCTGGATGATTAAGCATGCATTAAATTATTATGTATGTTAGAACTTTTTCATCTAAAGATGGTGTATTTCCTTTTACAAAGTCCAAGGATTCTACAAAGAGTAAACTAAAAGAAAACAGCTCAAAAAAAAAAAAAAAAGAGCTGTATAAATCATTCTCTCTGCATTGCTGTGCTGCCCATTAGGAGGTTGATTCATCTCAGTGTCTCACTCACAAACACCTTTTCCTGCAGTTTGATGCGCTATTAAGGATTATATAACACATGAACTGGCTGTGTAACAATGTGTCTATAAGACAAATGTGTATAACTTAGATTCTTGAAAGCCTTATTTAATTAAAATCTCCTTTTTGTCATTTTAGCTACAATCACCCATATGGCACCCCATAAAATAGACAGTAACACAAAAAGAGCTTTGAAATCATTATACAATTAGGTATTAAATAGATGATATATCCTGTCCAGGATTCGTTAGACAGTTATAGTCACACATTTCTATCACATTTTTTTCTATTAAATGAAACATTTTTGTTCTTGCAAACCATAGATAAGACAGATTTGACAGACGGGCGTTTCATGAATTGATGGTATAACCTGAGTTTCTTTTCAATCTAAATGTGACACGAATGAATAAAAGCACCTCTGCAGCTTCTCCATTACTGGTTACCTTTGACCTTTGTTTTGCTTCTGTTAGTTCCTTTTAGTTTGTGAGCAGTTGGGGTTAGGGTTATGGTTGCAAAAAAAAAAAAGAAATTAGGAGTATGTGCAAAGATTTAACAACATCTGCAAACAGGTACAGAAATACAGTATATAGGCTAAAACAGCTTTTTTTCAGTTTTTCAAGTTCTAAGCGTGAATATTTGTTCTAACCACCTTTTATTCTTCAACACAGCTTGAATTTTGTTAGCAAAGATTTCTTGTAATATCTTTAAGATGTCTTCAGGAATAGTTCTCCAGGCTTCTTAAAGGACATTCAAAGCTCTTCTTTGGATGTTGGCTGCATTTTGTTTTGTTCTCTGTCGAGATGATCTCATACTTTGGATAATGCTCTAGGGAGCCATGACTCATAATATTCTGGTGTGGGTTTTTCTATCCAGGTATGCTTTTACTACATTGGCAGTGTGTTTGGGATCATTGTCATAAAAACATGAAGTCGCTGCAAATCAGAAACTTTTCAGATGGTACCAAAAGCTGGCAGCACCTTTCTGTGTTCATAATTCTATCAATTTTTGTCTTTTTTTTGCAGACCATGACAAAAAACACAGACAAATACAAAAACAAACAACTAAAATGTTCTCTTGAAAATGATTAGGTACAAAGACTGGACTGGAAAATGAATAAAAAGCACTTAATGTGGAAAGAAAAACCTTGAAAGAATTCTTGAAATCTGTTTCTCAAGCAAACTTTAAAAAAAAGAGCAACAAAAAAAAGTCTGGCTCCTTGGAAGGAAAATATAAAGAAATGAGGGGTGAGTCACGACTTTTCCACAGTATGCCTGGAAATGATTTCTTAATAAACACATCATCATTCTGTGCACATTTTCATAAAAACGAGGCTTAGTTTTTCACGATTTCTTGGTTTTAATTGAAGAATTTAATTCTAGTCAGATTCCCTATGCATTTCTGAAAGCGTTTAGGGTGATGAACAGATTTTCAGCATTTAACATTTACAAAAATGTTTTTCACTCAAGTCAGTAGTATCACAGCTGGTATTTTACAGGCAATTTCTGTAAGATATCAGTGATTTTCTATTTCTATCCAAATACATGTAAATTACATGATTTCTTTTACATTTAAATGATAATAACTGTGCTCATCACCATTGTTTATCTTGCCCAAGATTATAGTAACAAACTGTACAAAATGATGTTTTATATATGCTTACAATTACCACAATAAAGTTGCTACTGTATAGCTCCTGATTGAAAAGACTCACATATTAAACCTGTTCCATTATTTGACAGATTTTTCAGCTAAATAAAATGTAAATAAATAATCAGTCATTATCACAACATTATTATAACAACACCTGTGATCTTTTCACTCTATAAATCCAAATCACCTGAGTCTAACAGTGAGAAACATGTTTCACCACCATGTTGCCTCTACAGCACTGTTCCAGCAGCTTTGGGCTATTCTTCTGTTTTTCCACCATGTCACACTTTTGTGATAAGGACTCGGTATATGCTGGAAGAAATGGAAAAAGCAAACCAGAATCTTTATCTCTCAACATACTGGATAAACTTAACCTCTGCCTGGATGTTATCAAACACCAGTGAGCAGGACCATAATTCTAGTCCATGTGAACATTTACCCTCTGGTCTTCTCTGAATGGAAAGGTACTGTAAATTCTGAATCTCCCATCTGGGGAACTGTTCCTTTTGCACCCTGCATGTCTTACCTATGATAAATCCTTTTGCACCATATGTGTTCAGAGGGAAAAACATGATTTTGTGTCCCCATTTTCTCCCAACACGAGGCCAAAGGAATATAATTTAAATGTATTACGCTATCATGCAAATGTACATTCAAACTGTCTAATTGAAAAACGCAGGATACCAAAAATATTTTACTACACACTAAACAAAACTGAAATATTTTAATCTTCCAATAAGGTGCTACACTACACAGAAGAAAGGATTTCAAATGCCACCTGGCTAATTAAGGAACAAGGGTGCTTAATATTTGAAAAAGACATTTAAAGGGAAAAAAAGAATGAACAGAAAGCCTTATGTGCATAGGACTAGTATTACCCAAAGACACCAAGCAATGCAATATTTGCAGAGTGTGTCTGTAAATCTATGAACATTTTCACGGCAAATTACATATAACAATTGAGAAGTCTTGTATTAGTACAGTATTAGTCAACTGTGGCACCTCTGCAATTAAAGGTCATTTGGAAACTTTGTGTGTCTCATTTTGATAAGCAGCCCTGAGACTCGTTCACTGAAAAACACTTTGCTGTCTCAGCATTTGTTCTGTAAATGCCTATTTATAGTAACATTAGGTCTATAGTGAGTGACTAGACATTTTCCAATCAATATTTGTCATCATACCCCGGTTTAATGTCAGTAAATATGAGTAAAACTCAGACAATGCTTAGCCCCTGCACAAAAAGACAGACCTGGGAGTCATTTCTAAATCTCATGATGTCCCCTGGTAACACTAAGCCAGTCCAAATGATGCTGTGAAAGCCTAATAATTCAGACTAGGCTTTAGGAACAGTTTAACCATTGTCTGATCTGATTCTTATGGGACAGGTTTGTTTTTTTTTTCCACACAGTTTCAGGGCTGACACAGTTACAGCTCCATCGGAGAATGCTGAAAGGAGAAACATCACAGTAGTTTGAACGCAGAGCACTGATTTAGTCTCTGTTGTAGGGGACTTGTGTTACCTGGGGAATTTTTAGTAAAAAATTAGTTGTCATTTGTGATCCCAACCCTGTGCAAATCTCTTTAGCATGAATTCAGAAAGACATGTGTGGCTAAACTGTAATATAGACTCATTAAAAAAGCATAATCTGTTAAGATGGTATGATGAGCTATTTCAAAAGGATTTACAACTATATAGCAGTCATGGTTTTGGTATAGATTTATAACTGGCAACCAGTAAGTTTGACTGGTTTGACTTCTCTAAGTATGACTTCTCTTTTTTGCTCATGTGCAACATGAAACGTAAACGTGGGTTTCTAAAATATATCAAGTCCCATGTTAATACTCATTCTTTGTAAATAGGACTTAAGAAATAATGAGATGTGTTCCTATTACGGGTTGAAGAATAAAGAACCAAGATGCAGAAGTCTTGGCAGACTAGACTAACAAAAAGCAAACCTTTTATTAGGTTGAAGGTGCAGGCCAAAATGGGGACAAACAGAAGTCCAGAAATCATCACAGGGAATAAGGCAAGAGATTATGAGGCAGAATGGCTGTAGAAATGAGGAGGAAGTGTTGAGGACGACAAGATTGAAGTTTGGAATCAGCCACCCAACAGAGGGAATCTGAAAAGAACTGTTCCTTTTTTTCTGATGCCTGCAATAAACACTGACCCTTTTGTTTTCCTGACATCAGATCAAGTGTATGAAACCCCAGCCCAACAGAGCAGAACAGTTGTGGAAACATGCTCTGCATGTCAGTTATTGGTAAATCAGGTGGAGAATCAGAGACAGCTGCTTCACTTATTCTTTCTGTGCATGGAAATGTGAGGGGCTCTTAACAATTGAGCTAGACCGCTGTCGTTCATAAAACATGTCCGCATTTAAAAATGTGCCTTCTCGAAACCCTGAATTTTTTTTCATTTTACTATAAAAACTGCCTTTTAATTCCATTGTCTGTAGATTAGAATAATGGCTTGAAAATCAATCATGATCTTAAAAAAGAAAATATTTGAGAATGTATTTTGGCACAGTAACAGACTCCTAGGTAGGGTTTACTTTCTTTGACTAGCAATGTTAAAACAAAACCTTTACTAGTTCTAAAAAGTTCAGGGTTATGGGAATACCTCTCACTGCAGTTAAGTCAGGACATGGACAGTTAAAACCAGGAAAAACCCACACTGCTACGGCCAGTTTAGCCGTGTAAGATAAAAGCATAAGTCGTTACAAAACGGTAAGTCTTTACCGTTTTGTATTACAGGCCAAACATGGCATTCACGCTGTGTTTAAAAGATTTTTACTTAACAATTTTCATTCAATATTCAAAGTTGCTGTATTGCAACAGTACAATTATAGCTGGTGAAGAAAATGATCTAATGGTTATCCCAAACTAAAGACATCATACCAGCTTTATAATTTGAAGCAGCTAATTCACTTAACACACTGCAATGTTTGTCGTGTGTCTTGATGCATGGTCAGTCATCCAGATAAGGAAATCCCAGAAGGTATATTTTTTTCATCTGGTGCTACGTCCAAGCAACAGAATCAGCCGTCTGGGATTTCCTAGAAGAGCTTTGTCCTGAATACTGGGTTGAAAGGTATATTCTATGGAAAACACAAAATATGCAGGCATTAGTGCAGACACTATAATTTAAAACTAGCTGAATGTCTGCAAAAAATGTAATTACAAGCAAATATTTAAGCTTCAGTGATTATTATTACTATCTAAATGCCTAAACTGGCCTGAAAGAATTTGACTGAACGGCATCTTTTTAAAAAAAATCTTATTTGCACATTAATAATTGCAAAGGTTAGTGGCCAAGTTGTCTGGCTCTACCTACAAGTCATTACTATGTGGAGGGAGGGAAATGTATATTTACATATGCATGCCCAGCAGAATACAGATGCTTTTTTCTGCCAGCACTATTAGGGGTGTTCTCCATTCACTGCACATGTTTTGTGAACGGTATGGCATTCTAATTTGGTCATTTCAGAGGTATGCTGCACACTCCATGCAGCTCAAGCCCCGGAGTCAGAGTCTGCATGTTTCATCCACTGCAACAGTCGAGGCCACAAGAATAATTTGTTTGTGAAAGCCATCATAAAATCAGCTGAAAGCAACATTTCACACTGACTTATATCTTGGCGCGGCATTTTATCTCAACTCCGAGGAATGATAAAAACATATGGTGTCATTCCCACTGCAAGAATGTCTTTCTAAACATTAAAAGAGAGTCAGGTTAGTAAATGTGCATTTACCCTACAGCCTAAATGACTCCATGGTCACAGTTTACAGATGGTATGTATTAACAAAGAGTCCGCTAACAGGTGTGTTGGTGGCACAGCCATGCTGTTTTAAGCTGTGAATAAAGGATTTGTCCACCTGTTCCGTGGATTACCTCAGCTTTTTAAACACTCACGTGCTTTGTAATCAAACAGAAATATTATTTGTTTTAATAGTATAATTAATCCTGTTATATTGTTGTACATTGTTTCATTTTTCCTAAAGTCTGAACCCAAGATCTTTGAATTCCATGTGTACTTACCTAAAAATGTGAATAGCTTCCATGTGGCACTCACCCATGCACCCACACAAACATAGAAAAATAAATCTAAACAAGCAAGGAAAACCGCTCACACAAGCACACAGATAGGACCTTTCCTAAACACTGCTGCCAATTCTGATTTAGTTACTTTGTATCATATAGCACACATCATTATAATTACATATATTTCAGATGCAAAATATGCAAATGCTTCTTACTGGAAGATTTTTTTATTATCTTAGGAAGACATTTGCAAAAGCCAGTCTCTTGTTCCTTTTCATAAAGTCTCTAGTCATTTTTACGGATCATTCAAATAGTTTAAAAGTACAAGCTGCAAAATGATACGTTTTATTTTTATTTTAAGTATTCATGCTGTGCCAAGTTTCTGATCTGCTCTGCTGCGTATTTGTTTATGTCTTGGAGACAGAATATGTGATTTATAGTTAGACTGGTGGGGGTGGCAGCAAGGGAAGCTGTTATGTTCTTCCTTTGCTGCTTGTCGTGCGCCGCTGCTGTTCTCTCCAGCTTGCTGTACGTTCACCCCGATATGCACCCTCAGGCAGTATGCCTTTCATTATTTCTTTTGAAACTTTCATCTGAAGTCTCTGAGGGATTAGCCCTCTTGATTCCTGACACAGTCAATGAAAAACAAGCCTCATATACAGGGAGGCTTACAGCCAGAAAAGCTGTGCACAGCCCCCCCGCCCTCCCCAATCTCTCAGTGTGAAACTGTATAATGGTTTGCACAACAAGTGGAGTCTCATTTTTGACCATTTTGGCACATTCACATTTGTGTTGGATTTGTATGTAAATATATTATAACTGTGAATGATCATCCCATACTCTCCCTGCAGTCGTTTTATATTTTTTACCAAGTTCTTGTAATTCTTTCTATACACAATGAGTCAAATGATTATAATGCAGTATGAAGCTGTTGCTTGTAGTGTGGCCAAGAGATATAAAACACCAAACCTTTTCACACAGTGCAAGTTTAGCTCCTTAGCTGATTTGGGTTCACAGGCTGCACTTGTGGCTGATTACCCAGCGCTTACTAATCGACTCCAGTGAGATGTTGCTTTGTTTTGGCTGAATATTTACATCAATTATATTTTCTGCTACCTTGTTGACAGTGTGCACTCAAAAATAAACCAGTTATCATATGGGTACATTTGGTGAGATACACTTTCAAAAAATTTATAATTAAATAATTCTCCAATTAGGATGAAGGGAAATGTATAAATGTTAATAAATGCTGTGCAAAAACACAGAGTGTTATAAGGCAATTTTTTGTAACAGAGCTATTTGTACCCTTTGTATGTTTTATGTTACTGTTTATTAGTATTGCAGCATAATGATAGCTGGTGAACATTATGCAGCATGTAGCAATGCTAACCACATATATCCTCCCAGAGTAGGTAGAGACCATAAACAGAACTACAAGAGACTGAAACGAATTTAGATTGTAATTCTTCTGGATATGCAAATGAATGAAAGAATGAATGAATTTCCCATATTACCTTGAAATGTTTTTGTTTGTCGTGTGTTTTCTATTTGATCACAAAGGGCAAAAAATGTTGATTAATTTTGAGTTAATTTAAAATTAGAAGATAACAGAAACTAGTTACACCATATACTTGCTTCTTAAGTCTTTTCTTTCTGAATGACCTAATAAAAAATATTTCTGAAAACAAAAATTTACAACTGGTTGTTGAATAGTACTGACGCAGGAGGTAAGACTGGGACCTGGTTTCTCGATGTCAGTGTTTCAGTTGAAGTTTTAGATGATGATCAAGTTTAATTTACATTATAACAGTATGAGTAAGTGACTGAATATAATCTAAATTTAAACTCGGTGTCTTACGAAGTCATAATACATGATTATGCGGAAGATCAGGATATTTGCTAAACCATGTTGAAATGTTGTGATCTTGACTTCTAAAACTGTAAAATTGGCGAGTTCTTAAAAAGGAGCATCAAAGTCCCTTTGGGACCTAAATGCAGTGTAATGACGCACACCCCACTCATTCTCCTTTGAGCTTACTTTTGTCAGCAGTTTCATTACTTTGCACTTTGCTACTAAGCAGGTGGAGCTAATCTATCTAGTTTGCCCTTCAGTTATGGTTTACTGTCCAGGGGACTGGACACAAGTGTCTCCAATAAGCCCTTAATTAGGCAATGATAGACTATTCATTTAGTATGCAAAGCTGCAAATCTCTCCATCCACTGCACAGAGCCCTCTGCAGTCATATGGAGACCAACGCTAATGATCTCAGCAAGTGGCAGCAATCCATTGGAGCGCTGTAGCAAGTGCACATTAATCTTGCGGGTGATCCAGTTGATGAATGACCCTGGCCCAGAAGTCCTGGCAGATCCCACCTTAATTATGCTGAGGGAGTCACACCTGGGAGGCACCAGGGGACATTGCTAACTCAGGAACGACTCAGGAGGAGGCCAGTGGTCCACAGGCGGTGCGCTCCATGCAGATCCAGTCTGGTCGTCATTGTATGGCCTTGCTAAAAAGAGTTTTACAGCAACTCCATAGAGAACATTATACCTGGGAGTGACTTCCAAAGCACAAGTTGTGTAAAGGGCAAATAGGTGTCACAAATTCATGACAGCCTCCGCTGATAAATCACAAGAGGAAAGCAATTCTTAGGATTAAACCAAAAGAAAATAACTCATGATGTCTCCTTTTTTGTGATGACACCTCCAACAGAACATTTTCAGCACAACCCTAATTGTACCCCATTATCTGGCTGTGCTCTGACATGTTTTAAGAAAAAAAAGCACAGCGGGCCAAGTGTTGCATCAGTCTAACATCAACATCCTAAAGATAGCACACTGGCATAATGGGAGGTTGAGTAAAAAGAAAACACGATCAAAAAGCATGAGTAAACAATATGAGAAAAAAAGGAAAAACACTAGCAGAAACATTAAATCCTCTGGAAAAAATGTGATTATACATGACAGAAAACCTTGGACACCACCTTTATTTAATTTAAAAAAATCTTTAACATTTATGGAACCTTTTATTTATTTTGTTTCTATCTTCATTTTTGATATAATATAATTCCCAAGACAAAGCTCACAAGCTTGGTTTTAATGATCTCTAATGCTATAATAACATTGTTTTTGTGTTTTAGTTGTTATCACTGTACAGTTGATAAACTGGGTAGTAGATGAGAGGAAGAGATTGGGCAAGTCTTGAAATGAGTTTTTGCTCCAAAACAGAAAAATGGTCATTTTCTGCTCTAACAGAAAAAAATATAGCTTGTCCCTGTAAGATGACTGTTCTGCTTGCCCTAATTTTAACTACACTTAATACAATTTATATTTTAAATGGGGACAAGAAACCTTGAAATTACCTTGATGGTAAAAAAACAAAAAAACAGAGCTAATCAAAATGCTTTGCAGTTTAAGGGCTTTCTAGTCACCTCTCACTGATCCATTGGGAATTCTCCCTCCCTCTATGTAATTTACACTTTCCCTACTGAAATGGGCAACGTGTCCTTATGTCCTCATATGAACGCATATGACCAATATAGGTTAACTGAAGTAAGATCGATCTATCTATCTATCTATCTATCTATCTATCTATCTATCTATCTATCTATCTATCTATCTATCTATCTATCTATCTATCTATCTATCTATCTA
>NW_024582382.1:2489020-2537379 GCF_018398535.1 Haplochromis burtoni | reverse complement strand
TCTATCTATCTATCTATCTATCTATCTATCTATCTATCTATCTATCTATCTATCTATCTATCTATCTATCTATCTATCTATCTATCTATCTATCTGTGAATCAATGCGTACAGTCTAACTGATGCATCACAAACATCCAGCAATCTGATAAAACTGCATTCATGTACAATAAAGTTAGGATCTAAAAGGTCAGCTCAAAATAGGACAAAACCCAAAGGAGTTCTCTTAAGGTCCCGCTGAATTTAATACACATCCATCACTTTTTATCATCTAATTAGTCCACAGTGTGGCAGCCTGGTCAACAATAGAGGGAGGCAGAATTATTGATCAAGAAGCGGATAGTATCTATCATTTCACTTCAGCATTGGCTCTCTAGTGATTTGAAAACAAGGAAGACAATATCATTGTGGCAATGTGCATAGGAAATCACGAATGGCATTGGTAACAAAGGTAATTCTATTGTTCTCTTCAGTTGCACCACAGGCTAATAGACTTGTACTGACTCTGCAGTTCAACACTCGGTGAGGTATTAGCACTACTATTTCCACCATATTTCTCGATCGATTTGCAAATACTTAATTAATAACGACTTGTCTTAACCAAACGTGAGATGAAAAATTAGTCAGTTGACATTATCTTCTATAAGTTGAGGGTATCACATCAAGCAAACTGATAGGGTGTTTTTTAAGCAATGGGATTGGTATAAGAGTACAAACATGAAGGCATCAAGGGGTATTATTCGAAAGAGCTGAAAGAACAAGTGAAAACACTTAGTAAATGGAAAAGGCAGTTTGATGTTGGCCTTATCTTTGCCGTAGTCAAAAAGAATGGGAAATTCTTCTGCATTCTACCTTTTATTTATCTTATTTTTTTTAATTTCATTTTGAACTTAAATAACAAAACAGAAAAAATAAATAAAGTTATCATATTCTTTCTTCGCAACCCAAACCCCACACCAACCACTCTCTCATTACCCCTCTGCCCCTCAAGTTACAGAAAGCCAGCTAGTAAAGGGGGACCAAATACAATTATATTTGAGCAATTTATCTAATAGACCATAAGTCACTTTTTCGTAAGATGCCAACTTAACCATCGTCATTAGCCACTCCTCATAGGGAGGGGGTTTCTTTTTCTGCCAATGTCTTAACAAGACCGTTTTGCCATAGTAAAAGTCAGGATGATCCATTTTTTTGTATAGCAGGAAAAGTCTCCATCAGAAACTTCTGTAGTTATACCAAGTATGGACAGTTTTCGTGAGATGCCAAATCTTCTTTTCAAAACACTGAAAATGACCTCCGTTGACCTCCCACCACTCCCGAAGTGCCAAATAGCTCCATAAGATGTGTGAAATCAAAGCATTTTGACTCCAGCAATCGTCCACGGGGGCCAAGTTCCATTTATACAGTTGTTGTTGATGTTCAGTGCCACCTATGGTTATCTTAAGTTGGATAAATCTACTGCCTGTTTCTTTATACATAGTATTAACATTATGGAGACATGAGTCCCATTCAACTGAAGACATGTCCAATGCCAGGTCCTGGGCCCAATAGCCCATAACTTTAAGAGTGCATTCTACCTTTTATATATGTAAGGGAAAAATGATGAGATAAAAAAAAGAAAAAGGGGAATATACATGCTATCTTTAAAACATTTCTGACGGTAACTTCCAAAGTCTCTCAGTTTTCTTGGTCATCCAGTAACAAGAAACCTCTACTGTTCCCCTTCTAGAATCCAGTTGGCTTATGCCTATGTCTGTTCCTCAGTCTGCATTTGAATCTGCATGTAGATTTGTCAAATTTCAGACCCATTTGATGGCCTGCCAATGCAAAGACTGTTCCAGAATCGCTAACATTTGTGTTCACTGATCCTGGAATATGTCTACTTTCATCTTTTCTGTTTCTGAGTCTCAACTGGCAAATGTAGATGGCTCCTGAGTTATTGTTTGGAATTCCTGTTATTTCTTGTTATATCTCTTTCAATCTTTGTGTCTTTCGATTTTTAATTATTGTTTGTATTGCCAATTTAGTTTTGACTCGTATTCAATGAATTCATTGTGTATTTAATCCTGCCCTTGTTACTTTGTGTGCATACTTTTTCCATAATTGCCTCTCTTTTGTTTAGTTTGGTCCTTGTTTTTCTTTTGCGACTTATTTTAAAGTATTCATGTTCTTTCCACAACCTTCCTTCATGTCTCTGTGTCCTGTATTTGGGTCATCTCTTGAACTGAAATCCTTGACAAGACAATTAACTGAAGTGCCAAAGACTGATGAATACTGAGGGCCATAGATGATGTGTTCACTGTGTCAGAACAACGCTGCCTTTCCACTGCGTAATCTGCTGTAGACTTTGAAATAGGACACACCATGCCCGTCCGTTATATTATATTTATTTTAAAAATGCAAACTTTTAAAGATGAAAATTCCACAACTAGGACATGGCTACACGAATCTCCAGTGACATCTGTAATGCTAGAACAAGCAAATCAATACTGCCAGTTAGTCATTCTGTCAGGTGCCCCAGCTGAGTTGTGCTGGCAAATTCAACACTTGCAAAGCAAGTGTTTTAAAGCAACAGTTATCTGTTCTAAGACAAAACGCTCAGCAATTGTGTTGCAAAAATTACAACAAAAGCACGGGGGAAAGTGTAGCTGTCCAGTGAGTGCACCTCATCACTCATAACTATACACAAGTCTCATGACAATGAATGATTTTAGTCCCAAAAAATTTAATATACCTTGATTATTCTGGTACGTTCATTAAGTTAAATATAAATGTTGTATAATAATGAATCATTACATTTAAATGTTCATTTTAATGTCTAAACTTTGATATGCAGATATGACCCTCCCCCTCGAAACCACCCGTTCTGGAAACAAAAAGCAGCTCCTCTTTATTGCCTTTCACACTTATTAAGGTGACTGCATTAAAAATCGATCAGTAGAGTTTTTACACTTGACCTTCTAAACTGAATTAAGGCGCTTCCAAATTCCTTGGTATGCTGGATGGAAAAAGGGACACCGTTTTATAGTGCAGACCTTGAGATCAGGTTGTGATTTTGCGTTCGAACAGGGTGATAAATTAAGCTCACTGTATAATCCAGGGATATAGCTTGGTGTTATAGGATCAAAGCACTAAAGAGGACTCTAGTCTGCCTCCATTTGGTCCTATTCAGTCACTAATGACTCTCTATATTTGTCTCCATTCCGAAATGTATCATGCATGTGTTACATAGCCAATAACTGATTAACCAAAGATTTAATAACAACAACAAACAAAAACGAAGAAATAAAGAGACATAAATGCAATACATAAATAAGTAAACAAGAAGATTTTTATGCTCATGGGTCATAAAAGTGCACACAATAAACACCAGAAAAAAAGAGAAAGTTTATGTCGTACTCCAACTTTGTTTTTTGTTTTTTTTAAATTAAGCAAACCCAAATTTTCATGAAAATGTACAAGACGTTATATCTAAGGATATATTTTAATATTATTTTCATGGTTATGCATCCCAAATTCTGTTTTACATGTAGGCCCACAGGTTTAAGTCTCAACGTGTTTTAATGTGGCTCATGTTATTGTTACCATGCCTACACAAATGCATTAACCAATTTTTATGTTTGGGTTGCTTACCATAACCAAATTTTTTTTCCCACATATGATTGAGTGATACTTGTCCAAATGTGTTTACTAGGCTCCAGAAATAAAGAAGGACAATCTAATGTTTCTGGCATAATGAAGAGGTGATTTGTAAGTGTGTCATTTTTGAATAAGGAAATGTGGAAATCTTTTTTTTCCCCCGTAGTACTCTTTGGTGCTTCAAATTGTTGTTCTACATAAAAAGAACAATAAAAGTAATAACAAAAACAAAATAAAATAAATTCATGCCTTAAAACAATCTTTCTACTCTAGGGCGAACATACAAAATCTTTATATTTCCAATCTTCCTGCTGAGAGATTCCACAATGAAATTCATGAGGAAAATGCCTTCAAGGATCACTCGGGGGCATTTTCCTCATGAATTTTATTATCTTCATTAAAGGAAGACAACAAGGCAAGAGATTCTCCTGAACCTGCACCAGTCCTACTTAAGGTAGATTGCTGCAAAAGTTTCTGTATCAAGATTGCACATGCTTATGCTTCAGCACCATGACATTGCAGTCTATGATTAATTCAAAGGTTCCATGAAAGAGAGAGAATTAAATTACAAGGTCATACAAATATTGATTTACTGATTTGTAGGCCAAAGGCAAGTTTGCACTTTTTATGGTATTTTCTACTTTCTTTTATCACTATCAGGATGGTCACTTAAATCCATTTTGTCATTTCCTTTCTAAATGTAGCCTGATAAACCATTTTTGCAGGTACGAACCCCAGCGGACAGCAGGGTGTGATTCTGCTGGCCACAGTACTCTGACTTTAATTGCACTGAGCCCCGTAACAGTTTGAGCATATACAGTCTGCCAAAACCTTCCCACAATAGCCGTTCATCTCAGCTCCACCAGACAAGCTTAGACTGTGGCAGAGTTCAGAATCAAGTCATTTCATATTAGTAGACTCAAATCTCAAAGGTGGAGCTGCAGCTCCTGAGCTGTAACTATATTGAGAAAGTGCCACAGGCCTGATGTAGTTTGCACTGGCAGAACAGAAGCTTCGTGTGTGTGTTGTCACAAGAATTATTTTGCAGTCTTTGGGGTTTCAGCATAAGACTGTGTATTGCAACTTCAGATACTCAATCAGACACAGAAGAGCCTCTGTTGTCATATTAATTCACCATAGAAATGATGTGTCTTGCAGGAACTGGCTCTTGGCTAACTAGGCTGCATCCCCAGTACACCATGGAAAAAAATGCACTGGGCATTAGTTGCTGGTGTAAAAGTCATTTTTTTACATTTTAGATTTAACAATTTGTTGTCAAGATATACAAACCACATTGCATCCTTTATACCGATTTAAATCATTTTAGCTTTGCTTTATTTTTAATCTAATTCCTGTAATAAATATTTTGGTCTTTAACTAATAATAATGGCATGTTTAAACATCATGGACTAGATGTGTCCCATGTGTACATAGCCTTTGAAATGACATTTATTTTCTTAAGATCCAATATGGATAATTCATATCCAAATACTATCTACACATGAGGCATGTGTTGATGTGAGCTGCAAGGAGTAATAGCTCATTTGGCTCAGAGTCTTACCCTGATGAACACTAAATATGTGGTGGTTCACTGTGTGGCACTCTTGTGCTAGTTACATAATGAAATAATGAGTTAGGTCTGTTAGAGTAACAGCAATGCTGTAAAACCTGTAGCATAAATTCCTAAAAGACCTACTGCCTATGGGTTAGGAAAATATCTGAGTTCTGATTTTGGCCTTTGACACAACCAGTAGGTCTGCAGCTTGCTCGACTATCAGAAGTAAATGTCAGTAAACATTTTTTTTTTGAACAACCACTTATTTGTAAATGCAAATAGACACAATCTGAACACTCAGTTACCAGAGGGATAGACAATGTCTGAGCAATTTATGAATGGCTCAGATAACAGACACAACAAAGGGAAGATAAAATGACTTAATATATTTTCTCATGTGCTCGTGTGATAATCATTTATCATCAGCGGCAAGTCGAAGCTTCCTTTTGAATACCATTTCACTTGTGTTGTTATTAACAAAGAAAAATTCTGCTGCAACTACTTCATGGAGATTCTGAACATGCCCAGAAATCTCTGACAGAGTGACTCTTAGACAGGTAGATGGTCTGATAACAGTGGGAATTCACAAACGGTGCAGTTCGTGTTTGAGAGCTCTCTGATTCTCTGAGTGGCAATTTATGAATACAACAATTTCAACAAACCCATTGAGCTCTCCTACACTCTCTTGACTGCCAAACACCTAGTAACCATTGTGCTCTAAACACTTGTTCATACTTTCTTCCCACTCAGCCAATCACCTGCATTGCTTACATGTAGTTTTGCTTTGTGGGTTTACTTGTTTTTTTGTTTTTTAATTACTAAAACCCATACACACACACACACACACACACACACACACACACACACACACACACACACACACACACACACATATATACATATACATTTATTTATGTGTCTGTGTGTGTGTATTTCAGCAACTTATAGCCCATTGAATCTCATGATACTATCTATTGTGTAAGTGAGGTTTATTTTCCAAGGAGTAACTCCGATTTTTTCATATAACTGTATATTGATAGCAAACTGTTGCTTAGTTACACACCCAAGAGTTAATAGTATAACCGCTATGTTTCTGACAATGTGCTTGGTCATCTTATGGATGCAAAGTTCAATACAAAATTCATTCTTCTCTTTCCGAGTTTTTGCTTCCTACTCACTGCTGAAATAAATACATGACCCAATATGTCAACCAGTCACTACGTGTATCTTTCTAACCAGGAGTAAATATTTAGACCTCAAACATTCACAACAACCAAAATGACCAACTCTTAAACCCAAGGTGAGCTACAGATTTGGCTTTGTAGGTTGATTAATATGACAATGGGATTATTATTCGTATTGATAATCACATTGTTTGTCCAAATGTCAATTAACATCACCTTGTAACAAAAGTATAAATTATTACAGCCTTACACTAATACAGCACCTGCAAAAGCCTTAGTCATGGTAACATGTATTTTTGTGTGTAATAGTAGCTCCCATTATCACAGTTTTTCATTCTTATTTAATGGAAATGCACTGGCTGAATATTAAAGAGCTCCTTTGCTATACTGCAATCCTTTACCAACACTATAATATGACTTGGTATCACCCCTGGTTTGCATGCCCAGCCAGCTACAAGCATTAGAAATGACAAATCTGGTCAAGCAACATATACATAGAAATATTTTTTCCTATTACGACGCAGAGATCTTTAAATATAGCAGGGGCGCGCTGTTCTGAGAAGCAGGCATTGCAAATTGTTTGTGACCCAGTACTTATTGTGACGATGGCTCTCCTGGTGTGTTGGAGGTGTGTGATGAATGAGATTCTCTAATACAGGGAGACATTTCGGTGGCATG
Organism: Haplochromis burtoni; assembly: GCF_018398535.1. Classification (NCBI taxonomy): domain Eukaryota; kingdom Metazoa; phylum Chordata; class Actinopteri; order Cichliformes; family Cichlidae; genus Haplochromis; species Haplochromis burtoni. Next base: position 2,530,324 of record NW_024582382.1, on the reverse strand, counting down.
CAATTTTAGATCCTCATATTGTGGCAACAAAGTGTACAAGTTAAGGTCTACTGAATATTCTCATCAGTAATTATAGTCTGCAGCCCATGTATAATAAATTCAGTGAATAATACGCCTAAGCAACATCCTCAGCACAATGCAAAACGCGGGATTGTTTTCTGCCTGGATTCTTTCACTCAGAAATGTGACTTCACCATCAGCGTTGTTAATTTAAAAACGCTAAATATCCGTTTCCCCTCATGTATCAGGTTAAACTTTGTTTCCGTTTCTTTCTCCGTCATACACACATTCTCTCGTCTTTTGTAAATTAATGCGCCGCAAAAAACCAGCAGGGTGCAGACATGAGCTTTCTGTAAAAAATAACCTCTATCAAAATAATCTCTCTGATATTGAATTTAACAGTGAACTTTATATGGAGCAAATCACACTGCAATAAGCTCTCGCATATTCTAGTGTCGAGTTTTATATCTCCACGAGTAGTTCTATAAAGGAATAAAGATGAGCTTTTTTTCCCCCACACAACTCCCTTAGATTAGGAAATCTGACGTTTCTAGCACTACTTGTGCACGGACAGAGGAAAAGTGGGTGTACACACTAGTTGTGCTGTGTGGCTCTGTAGTGCCTCAGCTCAGATGAGCTCACCCAGCCGATGCGCACATCGTAGTATCCTACCAATGTGAGAAGGCGTAAGGACGGCGAGCAGCATCCTGTAGTCAGTGGGAAGTGTGGATGCTTTGGTACAAAGGAAACCGAGTTTCTACTACGCAAAGTAAATAAAGGGACGCGTAAAGGATTGCGCGCCAAACTGCCTCATGTTGGAAAGATTTAGTGGCTTTGTAGGTTGCCTCCACCGATGGGAATCTACTCTTTTGTGGGAGACGGGACTGGACTTCGGGTTGAGCGGTTGAAGAGAAGAAGCGTACTTTAAACACTCTGGTTTTCATTGCCTTTTTTCTTTTTCTCTTCACAAAATACCAGGATTTCGTCCATCATACGCTGCCCAGTTCCAGTCAGGCTGCTAATTTGGAAGGACGCCAGACCTCCAGCCTCTCATATCTGCAAGTTCAGTCCAATAAATTGTGACATTGTCTGTCAGCCTTGGAATTAGAAATCGATACTCGAGAAAAGGGACGCATTGTTTTTCCTTCGGAATTTTTACGGTCTAGTTCCAGCTATCCTTATAAATATGCGGTTTGGTTGGATTAGGGTGGTTTGGTCCAGCTTCACGCTTTTTTAGCTGGAGCAGCGTTGATAGTGACTGATTATTGCTGTTGAATTTGTCCATGCAAGACTCGGGGTGGAAACATGTCTGACCACTTCTTTGAGAGGATCATTGCTATCAGAGATGGCATTTTGGTCCAGCACTTCGGTTTTCACCTCTAAAGTGCCCCGGAAAATCTTATTCATGTTCACCCTCTCCCTGTCTGTCACCTACTTGTTCTATAGCTTGATGAGCTGCTACAACTCGCTGCAGTTCCCTCTGCAAGAGACCTATGTGTATCAGGGGAGGCTGGTGACAGAGGAGACAACTTTTGTGACATTGAGAGAGAAACTTTATTCCACTTCCCAGGGCTTTTCTGAATTCACCGAATCCGAGAGAACAACCCCGGTATCCATCGCGAAAGAACATGCCGAGGCCGAACAAAGGACAGTGGAGTGGATTAGGACTCAGCCGTCTCCAACTAAATCGGCGGCGGCGTATCATACCACTGCGCTGGAGAGGGAGCACCAGGAATTCAGCACCACGGACAGCGAACTCAGGGTGAACTGCACCTCGGATTACGGAGAGAAGAAACTTCCCCAAGCCATTATCATCGGGGTGAAGAAAGGGGGAACCAGAGCCCTGCTGGAGGCTCTCAGGGTGCACCCGGATGTCAGAGCAGTTGGAAATGAGCCACATTTCTTTGATAGGAACTACGAAAAGGGGCTTGACTGGTACAGGTGAGTTACCTTTTCAATCACGTGCAGTTGTTTGTAGAAGGTCACGCATATATATATATATATATATATATATATATATATATATGCAGGCGTACATGCTTCATTAGTTAATTAATTTTTCCGTGTAGAAATGACTAGTATGTAGATGACCGTGTATAGATGACATGTAATCCCATTCACGGAACATAATTTCAGCCATCACGGCAAAACTTTTCCACTTGTCAATCTGTACTTTCAGCTACATTAGCTTACTTACGCTAAAACTACAAAGCAGAGCCTAAAAGGAAAAACATCGCACTGTTATTCTCTATACCGATTTTTCATAAATACACACTGGAGACAACGGCATGCTGAAAGTGTCGGAAAAATCGAATAGAGCAGCTTTAGAGAGTGGTTTCTGTACCAGTAATACACATGATTTATGACATTTGTCTAAAACATGATGTTGTCCTTTAAAAGAATCAATTTGAATTCTTCTCCTTCTCTACTACATGGGTTAAGTGAGTTCTATGACTTTTTATCAGACAAAAACGAGACGTGGTTTTACTGTTTTTATTTGAAGCTTTCCCCGGCTTTATCATAGAGTTTATAATGAAAACATATTTAATCCCATTAAAAACCCACAATAGTATTAAAAATAGCAAAGAGTTATACATTGTTCACCTGGTGTCTGCCATATACCAGTGGATGTGCTGTCACACAGGAGGTTAAAGGTTAGACAGGGGATCATCATCATATATTTTTAAGATTTTTAAGCTATTTATATCCATCTTATACAACATTTTATTTTTATTTTTACAATTTTGCTAATTTGTTTTGAAAGAGCCAATTTGGGCTCCATTCGTCTCCCTTTATCAGCCAATAAAGCTGAAACACACATCACTTTGGAGAAAAAAAAGATTAAAGAAAGCCTATCATAAATAAACAATACATCGTTGATAAATTGTACGAAATTTTCACATTTACATTTTGACTGTGAAAATATGTAGTTACAATTCTGTACACAGTCACACCCATGCACACAAATGCGTTACCGGTTTTTTTAAAAAGGGTGAGATTGGTTTTTTTTGTACGTATACTGCTTATTACATAAAGATATCCCACAAATATTTAAATATATGTCAATTTATATTTTGATTTTATGAGTCAAAACATAAAACCAATAAAATGAAACCATGAATTGCTGTAGCAACTGCTTTCTTTTATTGTCCTTCCATCTACTTGACTAATAGTACCATAAAAGCTTGATTTCTTGAAACACTCTTTGTTTCCACTACAACCAGTTCTCGGTTATGTGAGAATTATTTACACAACCTTTCATGTGTGGTAGTTGACATTCACTTTGACTCCAGGTTTATTTGCCAGTGAAGAACCTGTTTATCACTAATGTGTTTCTAGGAGAAAAAAAATCAATTTAGGAGTTCATTCATGGTCAGTTGGTCATGGCTCAGTTAGGCGTTGTTTTCACATAATGATGTTTGACCAGGGGAATTTTCTAATGGAGTCAATGAGCTGATGAGAATGACACTGACTCAAAATCCCTTCTGTTCCTCTGTAGATCTAAGTCTGTTACACTGGTGTTTGGGTTGTGGAACATCTGCTTTCATCTCACTGCGTAGACATGGGAGCTCTCAGGCTGTTCATTTATCCTGTGCTAATGCAAGCTGTTTCATTATGCTTACGGTGAAAGGCTCATTAGACAGGAGGATGACATGCTCACATAAATAATAATAAATGCACTTGTGTGTTTTAGGGCCCCTGGGCTAAATAATTCCTGAAGGGGCATTTCATTTTGAACATTCACCTCAAAATGACACAAATAAACACGCAAGAAATATTTTACGTCGATGGATAGGCTTCATCGAGAAGGGTGTGATTTTGACTTGTTTCGATGGTCAAAGTGAATAGATATATGCTTTAATCATGAGTTGAGTCACCCTTTTGTCATTGATTTAAACATTAATTCAGGCAAAGTTTGTTTGTTTCTAAACACTAAATGATGTATTATATTGCCTCTCTCTTCCCTGCCGGTAATGCTCTGGCTAATGCGCACTTAATGGAAGTGAAATTATGATCACATACTAATGTTTGCAACAGTTTGACATTGCTGTAGTTGAATGAGACCAGTAATCTCACAAAATGGAATTCATAAATTTGGGCCTGTCTCACTAACACCTGCTCTGTATTTTGACAGCTATGATAGAAGATCTGTAAGGAATATATCAGTCTGACGACATCCTATAAGTACATAATGAAATGCCTGGGCTTACTTTCTGACCATGTGTTTTTCTGCCGAGGGCTGGTATAAATACAAGATAACAGAGCTTTATGGTTTTCTACACATATCCTACAAATGTTGTTAAAGTGTCTTTAGAATGAATTGGGATTGTGTTTGTGTTTTTCTTGTTTTTGTTAACTACCTATGTCATATCATGGCATTGCACAGGTACATTTTACATTTACAGATGTCTATGCATTTTGATATTTTTTCATGCAATTTTGTGAAATTAAAATACATAAAAAAATGCCAGGATCAGGACACAGAATGCATGTCTCTAGTTTAGTTTGGAAATACTGGTAGCACTAGCTTTTTTTGGTATATCATGCAAAAATGACAGATAAAATTCCAAGATTTTTCTCTGCGGTACCCATCTATGAATATAAGCTCTAGTAAACTCTTGCTACAGATGTTATCTTGTACACAGCCATTTTTTTCTGGTATTTCAACTGTTATACAATGTTTCTTTACAACCACTCTTACAGAATAGGGCATGTTGTAAAACAAGGTCATATGCATAATTACATGAGTCTGTTGGAGGCACAATCTTGCTAACCCTAAGTAAGTTTTGAGGTTTGGATGTTTAACTGTGGAGTTTTAGGACTACAGTAATGGTAATTTACTTGTTGGAGCATAATGTTAACTTATGCCAAACACGTAACTCGCTCTAGAGTATATTACATTCAACACAGCAGGTTAATGCACATGAAAACCATTATCTACTGACCAATAAACTCTGCTGGAAAGAAACATTATCATCCCAGGAAAATCTCTTGGACATCTATGTTCTGATAACATATATATATATATATACACACATACATACACACGAATATATATATGAATGAAAAAAAAATGCCCAGTGTCAATGACTGATCGTGATTACTTTCTGGCTGCATTCCTTCTGCACAGGACAGATCATGTTGTAAATGTGTGGGGACATCTGCTTCTCCACGTCCCAAAAATAGCAGCTTCCAAGCTGAACTTCTTCATTGCAGAGTTTCCTTTGAATTCAAACTCGTAAATAATTAAAGAGCTAAGAGCAATGCAATAATGGCAACTGCTGTGCTGAACAAGTGATACATATCCATTTTCAGGGAGCTGATCAAACACACGTGAAAGAGAAAAGATGCTTAACATATTCATCACTTTTATACATGTCACACTGTTCTGCATCAGTGCATGTAAACACCAGAGCTTATTAAAGCTATATTCTGTGAAAAGAGCTGACACAACATTTTTAATTGGAATGATTTCACTCAGAATGAAATGTAAAAAAAAAACAAGGATATAACCACAGTCAAAGGGAGTCATAGGTTCTCAGCAGGAACATATTTTGTATTTTTTTTTCCTGCTGGCTTCAAGCAGTTCATAAACAAAAGTGTAAAGCCTTGTGTATCTTGCCTTGATATTAGAATTTAGTAAGCCTTTCACCGGTTTTCAGGGTTTTTTTTTTTTTTAAGTTTTTTTAGTTATAGGACCCTTTATCTTGACAGAAATGGCAGGGGTAAATAAGGCCCTGCCATTTCTTACACACAATAAGAATGCATCTAGGCAATGTAATACTTTAATTGACAGACAATAGTCAGTTGTATCCATCCTCAGTGATACATTTTGCATTTATTCATTTAGAATGAAAATAGCTTTTTTTGTAGGAAATGTAAGGAATGCACTCATATAGACAAATGTAACGGACCATCTACTTATTACAGCTACAAAGCCGTGGCCTATGGCTAAGCAGCGGAGGAACTGAATTGAATAGTTATTGATCGAGCTGCATAGACATAGTATAAAAATTGAATATAGCTACCGTGATGTCACCTGTTGATGTCTGATATCCTCTTTTTGAAGTCTTGAGATAAACACTTCTGTAATCGTGGTCAAGAAAAAGGGAGGGTCTCACAGTTGAACCATACACTTACTGGCTAATGACTTGTGATTTACATTTTGTTAGCCAATGAGCATGCCGTTTCGTAATCCTTAATCTCTGAACCATGGTTAGAGCAAATAAAACTTCCGTCCAAAATGAGTGACTGACCCTTCAAACTCCACATGAAAGTTTCTACATGGGTCTTGACAGAAAGCTAATTTCACAATGACTTCTATAGGTCCAGCTGTCTTTTTGCAGCCACAGTTATTGCCGTCAAGTGGCCGAGAAATAGAATGAATGTTTAATGCACTTCCACATTAGCTTGTATTTATTTTATACTGTCCATGGACAGCAGAGCACTGGAGACACACTGTACGCCTCAGTACTTGGCGATCCTGCTCTAAACTTTATGTCGTTTGCCATTTTGTGGCTAATTTGCATTGGTTCCTAAACACTTTCACTTTGTAATAATACCATTTACAGTTGTTTGTGGAATATCTAGGAGGGAAAATCTTCCTTGAACTGACTTGTTGCAGCAGTGGCATCTTATTACAGCCAAACTCGATTCAGTGAACATTTTAAAATGAGCCATTCTTTCACAAATGCTTATACAGGCAGACTGCATTGCTGTGTGGTTGATTTAAACACCTGTGGCACAGGGACTAAAAACACCTGAATGCTAAGATTAAGAGGTATGGCCCAAGACTTTTGTCCATATAGCGCATAGTTAGATTTAAAACAAAACTTGAGTTGATATTTCAAGTTGATAACCACTAGGGTTTGCTTACTCTTCATAGCTTTAGTGATGTAAGTGTTGAAGTATAGAAAATATATGTTGGTCAATCTATGTTGAAAGGGTATACATTTTTATTTAATCGTTGTGTCTGATCAAACCAATAGGCTATGAATAAAAAAACCACAGAAAAAACACACTACATTAACAATGTGTTACCATGAAATCATTCACTATAGTGCTATAAAAAAGTCTGTAAATTACGGTTAATTTTTTTTAACTCTGTTTGTATGTATGGTGTACATAACCTAACCACTTAAATCTAAAATTACACATAAAAGAAAAAAACAAAATGAACTTAATGCAGTTTTCTATGCATTTTCAATCACCAATTCCAGTATTTAGATCATATGGAGAGCTAAATACCTTCTGAAATATCTATCTAGTGTCCTATAGTCTATGTTTTAGCAAAACAATATAAAATACCGTATTTATAATGTAACATATCATACTCTTAGATTGCTTAATTTGCATACAATTATACTAATTTATACTGGAGAAAAGTAACCCATTGCTAAAACCTTAGCAGCTGGAGAAACTTGAGGGATCAAAATGCAAAACTAAACTTTTTTTTTTTTATATAGAGAACTTGGAAGGAAAATGATAATTTCACACATTTTGTATATTTCAGAAGATTTTTAACTTTCTAAAATTGTAGCATAAGCATGCATTTCTTTTGCAAAAGATTTGTGACTGGATTTGAGGTTAAAGAAGTTTTTCGTTTTTTTCAAGACTATAAAAGTTTAGTTTCAAACCCACTACATGTGATATTCCAATTAGGTTTCCAAGTTTAGTGTAGGCCTGGTATAAACCTCCATAGACAGTCCCAGATTGGGGACTGGTGCCGCGTTCTTGTTTTTAGCACTCTTGGATAGTTTCTCCAGTGTGTTTTGAGCTTACTTGAACAAGCAATTTGCAATGTAGTGGCATCATTACTGCTCACAGAGGACTTTCATCAGCCAATTGGCACTTTTAATGCTGCCTCTATTTCTGAGGAAAGAGGATAAGCCATCACCACAAGGATTTAACTTATCTGTTCTCTTGAGCTTGAGTCAACCTGGTGCAAACGCCCATGCTGGAAAAGGAAGTGTTAGATGCTTGGTGACCAACACAGCAACTGTTGACTCCAGCTCTGCCTGTGCTCACGCATACAGTACTTCAGTGGAAAAAAAATATGTGCATCATAAATTGTGCTAAAGAATTTAATTGATTACCAGTCATTCATTAAGATTTGTGTCCGATGTGGGTAAACACTCAGCAGGAATTCACTTTACGCTGATTTAATGAGCACCTATTAGAGAGGTTGACTGTTTGGTATTTTCGTCACTTTTGCAAAATGTCAAACAATGGTGTTTACATTAATGTTAACTAATAGGGTTTGTGAGGAGTGAGAAGCACAGCAAGAATCTATAAAGAAAAAAGGATGCTAAACTGCTGTCAAAAAAGCTTCAAAAAGTCATGTATCAGTAAACAAGGCAGAAAACTATCCATTTTTGGACTCACAAATGGTAAATGGACTAGTACTCACATAGTGCCTTTCTACTCAGTTGAGCACTCAGAGCTCTTTCTACAAAATCTGGGGTTCAATATCTTGCCCAAGGTTTTTTTGGCACATGAACTAGAGATCAGTCCGCTGACCTTCCAATTGTTCAATGACCTCCTGTACCACCTGACCCACAGCTGTCTGATTTTTATTATGCTTCTAATTTAAAGATAGTTAAAATATTAAATTCCAAAATAGAAAAGATATATTTTTCCAAACTCTTTAACATCTAAGGTGCATAGAATATTAATACTAGGAGTATCTGCCTACTACACAGTGGGGAAAAAAAAACACAATTTTGGAACATGTCAGATTGTCCATTTCAGATTAATTCTATTTGAAAAGCATGTGTATCCAGATCAAATAATACAGCAGAGAGCATGAGGTTTCTCATCTATTGAGGCTCAGTGTAATTCTGTTCCACACTGATGAATGCACTGCAAAGTCAGTAGTTAGATTACTCTTTTCACAAATCAGAATAGCTTTCTGCCTGCAAAAAAGAACATCATATGGAGCAATTATATTGTGTATTATGTGATAAATATGTAATTAAATAATGTTAAATGTTGAAGCCAGAATGCAATTTGCGAGCAATTCCAAGATTCAAGGTAATTAAAAGTGAAATGCACACCAGTTCTGCCTGCAGACTCATATTAAATTTGTGCAGCCTATCTGTATTATGTATAAAGGTGAACATTCGATAAGAGTCTGCTGTACAGCTACATCAACAGAGTAGATCCAAGCCAAATCCTATGTGAAATTCATCAAAAATCAATATGACTCTGAAACAAAGATGCTGGGTAAATTTCAAGTAGCTCTGTCTCTGTGTGCTAGTACATGCACCTCATGAGTACATGTGCTGCGTCTACCCTTCATATGTTTGGATAACCAGTTACATATTGAGTTTTCTTTGTAACCCTGGATGTCAAATTTGTCAGAGTGACCTACTTCACAGGGTGTAGGGTTATTGCCCTACCCACTTCAAGAGTTTATCATTCATTAACAATAAAAATATATATTCAAATTTCATTCAAATTTTATCCAAATAAAGGTTGCAAATGAGAATCAAAAACAAAATGTTATTTATTCTTTTTAATTTCCCAATAAAAACATACACATTTCCTTCAGCTTTGTGCCAAATTTTTCCTCTGAACGTCTGTGCTCAGTCTGCAGTGGCTCTATGCCCCACCAGTGGGCTCTGCCTCACATTATTTTTTAAACAGCTAGAAATCCATTTCCTGAAAAGTATGAAGCTGTTCTATGAAATGTGTCCAAAAGTAAGACTTGTTGACCCATAAATAATAAAATAATGTAATACAACATAATTTAGATGTGAGGTACAGTAAAACACAAATTGATTAAGTTGAATACTGCGATGTACAATAAAAGAATCCTCGTATATGCCAGTTAATGGTTTTCCTCACAGTCCCAGTCACAAAATCTTATCTTTCCTCATGTGGTGCTTTTTCCATTGTTGTACCTCTCTGACCTGTCTTCCCCATGTGATGTTTTTGTGTAATGTATGTATGGTCGGAGGGTAAGATGGCGCCGCCATTGCGTGCAATAGGTCGGCAGCCTTAACATGAAATTTCCCACTTGTGGGACTAATAAAGATATCTTATCTTATCTTATCTTATCTTAAAATAACTTATCAAAATATAGAATGTATCCTTTAGTCATATGGGAAAATATTGGATAAATGTAATTCAAAGGTTTTCTACAGGTTTTGCATTCAACTTTGAAGATAATTACATATAAATAAAACTTGTAAATTAAAAGAAAGTTCGTGAAAATTACAAATGATGACATGAGTGGATCAACAGCTCAACACAGGTCTGCATGACTGCAATGTTTAAATATATGATAAACTGGTTACCGGTGAGCCAGAACCAACATGTTTCCAAGATTTGGAAGCTGTAATATGTCTGTGTTATTAAAATGACACTTTGCAATAAAAGCTAAAGAGACATACCCATAAATCTTTGGGAGATGGCCCTACCTTACCATCTCTGTGCTAAAAAAAACAAATCAGCATACCTTTCAACTCTATAATTGTCCCAGCAGATGTAAGTTTTATTCCAAGAAATTTGAAAACTATTTTTGTTCACCATCACTATGCATCACATTTAAATGTACTTGCTAAGTTCCATCCTTCTAAATCCAAGATTAATGTTGTGAAGATTCATCTTTCAGTCCAAATTATAATATTTTTCTGAACTTAATGTAGCTTCTGGTGCCTAAACTTAAACAAGTGAAAGTGCAAAATGAAATTCTGTCAAACAAGGTAACTAAATGACCACCACTCCAAAATCCAAATTCACACTTTGCTGCACAGGACAGGTACTTTAGCATCCTCCATTAATCGATTAATTAGTTTACTTACTATGAGGTTTAAAATGAATGAGGTTTTCAACTTTTACAAACTTCTCATAAGAAATGCACTATAATCAGTGAATCCTACACAGCTACATCCCTTTACCTCATCCAAGGTCATACAATAGAGTACGTTCAGTCCTCACCTTATCTTATCAAAGGAACATATCTATTTTTTGGACTGCACTGTGAAAAAAATCCTTTTCTTTTAAATATTAAACTCAGTGGAAGAAGTGTCAGTGTACAATGTCTGATTTAGCTGCTGCGGCACGTCAAAGGAACAGAGTGTAACGCAGAATAGGCATTGGTGTACCTGCAACCTTTGGTCATAAGACAGGATTCGAAACAGGAGGTGTGTAATGGAGATGTGAATCCATGGCCAAGCAAAGCAGCAGAAAGTCTAAATCCCGCATTTATCCCTTGTTTAGACCTGCTTTCCCTCTCTCAGTTGCTCCTTGGGCAGCTTAGCCCCTGACTCTTGCCACCTGACTGGGAGCCCATGACTCCACTCAGTGGGGAGATGGGAAAGAGCACGGTGGGCCAGATCCCGGAGTAGGCAGGATGCCATCCATTCCAGCTGGGCCTGTGTGCTGCTGCAATGCTTCCCTCTCCTACGCATTCCCAACATGGCATAATCTGCCTACGCCCGATAAGACAGTGCCAAGACTCGCAAGGACGCACCTCTGAGTGCTCCAGTGCCAGTACTGCAGTTGTAGAATTCAACTTTTTAATTAGCAGCATACCCCTGTGCTGTAAAGACAGAGGACTGCTTCACTCAGGTCTTTCTCAGTGCCCACCCTCTTTCCACTTGATTAAACTCTCAAGGATCACAGAGCTCTGAGGTACCAGTTACCACAGGAGCAATCATGTTTATTTCTTGTTTCAGAATCTCTTCAGATCCTGCATAGCTCAGAAAATTTGCTCTTTGGATCCTAAAAACAGGAAGAGCAGCCTTTTCTTTTTTGTCTCTCTAATACACAATAATGTATAGGTCTACAACACTTGAGTTTTAATCTATCTTGTTGAATCAACAAAGCGATGAAGTCATTCTTTTTGTACTGGAAATGACTTCTTATTGCAACAGGACAATCCTTGGTAATTTATAAATATGCTGCTGAATATAAGAGTGTAAAGGTAGAGTACCAGCAAGTAACTGTGCAATCTGAAATATGAAATAGTGTTTCACACACTTTCATTTTAAGAAATAATCAAACTGTTACATGCCTAAATTTCAGAAACCTGCACTGTCATGAACAAATGGATGTATTGTTCACCAAAAATTGAAAACTTGTGTTACATGGATTATTAGCATAATAAATAATCTGTGTGTGTGTGTGTGTGTGTGTAAGGGGGTGGGGGGTTATATTCAGTGTTAATTGAATAGGCTCAAAGTGTTAGTGTTAATGCTAGCTAATTTTAATAAACGACACTGACAAATGCAAAACTAGGGTGGCACTGGGATTGTTTTAAGGTGGTACATGCCACACCATGCCACCACATTAGATCTGCCCCTGCTCCTGTTACCTTTGAGCTGAACAGAGCTAGAGTGAAAATTGTGTATGCTCTGATGGGCTTTGTGTCGTTAATGTTCGCTAACTAAATGCGGTGTTCTAAAAGCAAAACAGACGTCTTGCTGTTATTGTGTGATTTTATGCAACATGTATCATCAGGTTGTGAATTAGTTAACCTCGGGTGAGACCTCTGAATTTCAAAAAGAACAGGCACTAAGCTGCAACTTTTCCGAATCGCTAATTAGTACGACTATTACAACATGATTCTCTGGTGTCATATTTTCTGCAGCAAATAATCTAATACAGTGGATAAACACATACTGTACATACCTCAGTGTAGAATTACCTTTCAAGAGGTTTTTTTTCCTCTGGTGATTTGTTTTGACTGAATAGAGGCTTCTTTTATTCCAGGACAACAGATAGGCTTGATCTTATTCTAGCCATCTGTAATGTGTCATGGGAATTATGGAAGAAGTAATAGCGCTTCATCTTTTCTGCATATAGAAGAAGGGGGAAAAAACTCTTCAGCGGTTAATGGGTATAGCCAATTTCATCCTGTCTTTGGTTCTGTTCAGAATTCATGCACATACCTCCTCTTTTACACACACATTTGTCTCTTTCTTTTGCTCTGCTGTAGCTACACTCCAGTGCTTTCAAGTGGAAGTCTATTTTACTTATGGTTAGATTTTAATTCTCCATTTTTTCCCCTTCCACTGCTATGAAGTGGCCCCAGGTTATGGTTTGCCATAAAGGCTCATATCCACTTTTTTGTGTCCATCAAAACAGCTAGATACAATTTGCAGCAGCCTTCTCCTCTGCTGTTGCTGGGATAGAAGGAAGGACTTGGGCTTGTGTGTTTGTTCCGCAACATGGACAGATTGTCTGAAAATGAAAGACATAGCTTCATCTGTTAAATTATTTATTTTGGACTGAAAATAAAGTATAAGCTGAAGTCATTTTATGCTCAAAGGGATTCATTTCTCCCAAAAGATTATTTGCATGCGACAGAATTGCCGTGATATGCTTCTAGTCTGGAGGAACAATGACTCTGTTCGGCAGAATGCTGGTTTACAGACGTCTTTAAATCTCTGCAAATAAGACTACCTTTGGGACAAATACGCATGTCAATCATACTTGTCAGGATTCCAATTTTCCTTTCCACATCTCCTGAAGCACTTTGCTGCTCACGCTCCTTATTGGCTGCGAGCGATATGGTCTCAAGACACAAGCTGATGCATTTGTTCAGTCAAAAGGAAAACCTTGACAGGAATGGACATAGAGCCAAGATACAGGAACCGCTGGAGATATGTTTCAAGCATGTGTCTATGGGAACTGATGGGTTCTTTTGTATTATAGGCTGAGGGATGGAAAGAAGGAAAGTGCATATGACGATAAATGCAACGCATTAGGTGTTTGCTACAATGCATTAAATATCTTAACATAAAAATTGGCCTGTTTGCTAAACATAGATGTCATAATTTTTAGAAACCATTTTTTCCCCACTAATTACTATTTTTGGTATTTTATGGGAATGAAAAATGACCGTTTCTAGGGGTGGTCCTTAGAGTCAAATGCATCTTGTGCTCCTCATAACATCTACAGTTCAGCAACGACCTGACAGACTTAATTCAATTATGGCTGTGTGATGTGTTGAGACTCCGGAGGTGTGAGCTAATTCCTCTGTTTACACCCCTGAGTCACTGTCACAAACAAAGACAAACACATTCATTGGCTTCCAGGATCTTGTTTGCTGTGATTGTCCCACCGCCTTTGAAGTTTCTCATCGCTTTATGTTGTTTACTTATTCATGCTCTTTCTTTCCCTCAAATCACCATGGGGTATTCCGTTAGACGAATTTTAGCACAGTGTGAAACAAAGTATGAGCCGAGTATTAGATGTGTAAACTGCTCTCAACACACTTCTTACATACAGTCAAGATGTTGCTATGCTGGATTGAATAGTGAGAGAATATTCTCACTATTATTTTGATTTTATAACTTGTTTGAAACATATTGCTGATGCAGTATGTGTTTGGTATATTGGAAGTCATTAACACAAGCTGTGGCATTTGCCAAACTCCTTTGAGACTTGGATTAAGCCAATGGAATGCAAAAGGAGGCTTTTAGGGATTATGCTAATTGCTAATTGCTATATCAGGAGGTGATTGTTTTTCCTGGGTAATTTGGATTATTGGTAATAGAGATTTAGGAGAAAGTTGACGAGTTCTGCTTTTCTAATAAGGCTCTTACCTGCTCTCAACCATAAAACCAACTCTTCTCTTGCACAATCTGTGACATGTATTTGTATCATTTCTATGATTAATAATATAAACAGCAAAGCTGGTAACAATTTATATAACTGAATGTTTTGGTTCCAACAGAATGTTTTAATCACAACATAATATATTGTGTCTAATTGGAGTAAGGGTGTTTTTGTTTGTCTATAAAGAACATATTGTTCATCATTTTTTATTTAATTTTGTCTAATTTGATACAAACTATGGCCTGTTATTCTTTATTATTGCAAAGCAAAACAGAATATGGATAGTACATTTTTACACCTAGACTACTGTCAACAACACAGAGCACAAAAAAAACAAAACAAAACAAAAACAAAAAAACCCGCTAAATACTCGTGTATAAATAAGAGTTAAGAAAAAGGAACATTTACTAAAGAGGTAAAGTCAATTTCTTTTATTTATTTTATGGAGTAATAACTTCTTTTGCGCAAATTAGTAGCTAAAGTAAGAGCTTGGTTTCAGGGGTGTACAGGGAGCACAAAACATTAGGGGAAAGAACCCTAGTTTATTTTTTAAATTTTGTTTATAATGAAGCCCATACAGCCGATAGAAGTTCTTCAGTATGTGTTGATACAAGTAAAATCAGGTGCTAACTTATTATGCTTATGTTTCTGTATTATTTTGTTTTATTATGTTTTTATATAAACTGAAAGAAACTATCTAACTTGTTAATATTAAAATCAACAAATAGAAAATATGCTGTCACTGTCTCCTAATCAGAGTCATTTTTCCTCTGTTTCCTGAATCAACTTTTGTTTTCCTGAGAGATTTAGTAGTCAAACACAGACAGAATTGCAAAATAAAAACAGAGGTTTATAAAGAGCCTATTGAAATGGTCATTGTTTTATGGCTTTAGGACATTTGTTGCCTAAACCTAACAACACGAGTGTCCTTTAAAATATCATATTCTTAGTGAACACTGGACTAAATGAATAGACTCTGCAACTAGTAAGATGAAGTGAGCGTTGCTTGCTCTCAGAGCCATGCAGTTCTGCACTGTCTATTAGGGCTGGGCCATATTATACCGTTCACAGTAATACCGGTATAATGTTAGGCAACGATAGGAAAATGAAATATCGCGATAGAACATGAGTAAAACGCGCGCATGCGCAGTGCCTTTGTTTTCATACGCACATGGCCGATTGTTGAGTGAAACAGATGAACCAGAATTGGTTTGTAAAAATGGTGCAACTTCAGTGATGTGGAACTGGTTTGGTGTTTGTCCGTCAGATACACAACAAAGCACTTTTTTTTGCAGAACATGCAGGCGGCCGTTGTTATTGTCGTATTTGTCGGACTAAGATGCTCTTAAATCTGGGAGTAATCTGGGTCCTAAACTCCGTATCCTTCAGGTCAAACGAACACTGCAGCATCACTAAGAGTTAAACACTGTCTAAATTCTTTCATCTTTAATAAAACGATCAGCATTGCTGCTTTACCAGGTGTAACTATGACGTTTAACTTCCAGGCATCCATGAAAACAAAATGTATTACATTTAACGGAGTTAGAAGTTAGCAGGAAGCTAGCGGAAGTTTGCTCGCTAGTTTCGCTAGTTACCTAAGCATGATATTGCATGTTCTGACTGAGAGATTTCTGAAAAAAATCAAACGTACAGCTCTGCTATCACTTCCAACATAAATGAAGACAGGAAACTAAACAGCAGTGACGTTTGTAGGGTTACTGAAGTTGGGCTAGCTGGTATATAATTATGTGCTACGTGATCGCTAGCGACACAGCTATGTTAGCATAACATAAACAGTGAAGCTGGAGGACAAACACTAACACTTTTCCACTTATAAAAGTTAACGTTAAGGTTCCTCGTGGTTAGAGACAAATGCAATCGCATGGCAGGATGCTGTAAAAGGACCAATCTTCAGTCAGGAGAACAACTGAGATAATCCATCCACAATACGAGGTTAGTCATTAATATACTGCAACAACATGGGAATAGAGCAGCTGCCAGAGAATTCAACATTAATGAATCAATGGTACAGAAGTGGAGGAAGCAAGAAGAATGAGTTTAATAAAGTTTGATTTATCTGACTGCTTTGTTTCGCTTAATGTGCCTTATAATCCCGTGCACCTTATGGTCCGAAAAATACGTACTGCACACTGCAGTTTAATGTTGCAAAGCACCTCTTTTTAACTTCAGTGGATATTATACATGGTTATGCTCAGGATATGTCAGCCCATTTCTAACGGAAATGCCTTTTGGTTAAACTTTCAGCAAGGAATTTGCATTTGCACTGTTACATTTTTATAAAGCTTTAATGTACATAAAAACCAGCTTCTTGTTTAAGTGAAAATAAATGATAGGTTGTCTTTTTGCGCTAGTAATGTTGTGGAGTTGTATTTTGTCTCGCATCAATTATATCGTCAGTTATATCGTTATCGCAAATTTTCAAATATATATCGTGATAAATATTTTTGGCCATATCGCCCTGCTCTACTGTCTATGATGTATGATGTATACAGTTTACTTACAACAAAAGTATACAGCTTGCTGGCATTAGTCAAAGCCAGTCCATATGAATATTTTGTCTCATGAGAGAATATTTTTGTTGGAAAAAAAAGAGTAATGTGTGATTTTATAGTGCTATACAGTTATTCAGTTATTTTGTAACGTGGGAATGATTCCGCTTAAAAAAAGGCGAAGCTCTGGGAAGCTCAATTAGAACAGTGAAAGAAATGAACATGAACTCATTTTATATTTGTAGCTGTGAAATTAGATCAAAACGATAAACTGTGGAATGTGAGCTAACCTGTTTGTACTACTTTTTCACCTTGTACTGTGTGATATTGCACTCAAAAATAATCACGTGTAATGTGTTTTAATTTTATACATATTTTCCCTATATTTGGATTTCACAGAATGTCTCATACAGGTCCAAAACAAGCAAACACAACACATTTTAACGGCATAAAACAATAAGGCTTAATGACTCGTTTTAAATACATAACACATTTTTAATATGTAAACACACAGAGTTTATTTATAATTTATTTATAAAGGTTACAATAACAGTGCACATGTTTTAGCACTTATTCCCTTATTCATTAAGGGTTCATTTTAGAATTTATCAGCCATAAAAACCTATTTGTCCAAACTGTGATGAAGATTCATAACGCCTATGTTACATTGAGCTTGCACTAGTAAGATAAGAATAAGAACTTCTCTGCTTTCAAAAGACAAAGACCAAGTAAACCCTTTCCATCCTTCATTTATTAATAGACTGTTATTAAACTGCTCATTGGCTGACACTTAATGGCTCATTTTAGCCCTTTTATTGCTTTTATTTGAAAGAATATATTTATGACTTTTAATATAAAGAAACACTATTTTTATCTTTCAATATAGTTGAGAGTGCTTTGCTATTTTAAAGGCTTTAAATTATTGGATTTGACTGTACTGCTTCTGATTAGTAAGACACTGACCTCTTAAAAAAAGAAAAAAAAAAGGCTATTTAGGCGCTTAACAAATACCAAATGGTGGGTACCTCATCCTCACTGCCAGCTGGTCAATACTGTGAGAGTGCAGTGAAGCACACCTCCATGTATGACGCTTTTTAATTTGTCATTTCAACCCTCACATGAGAGACTACAGGTCAGATCCCACATGGCGTGGGTGATATATAAATAATTTTTCACACATTACTTGTTGTTTTCTTTTTAAAGTAAAACATTATTTTATGTAACTACTCACCTGAGAAAGTAATTGACTACATTACTTGTTATATTGTTTTCTAGTTACTTGTTGTAGCAAAACTTGAAATGTATTGTTACATAATTAACAGTTAACAATATAAATCTTAGGCCCCATTCCTATACACCGACATCAGTCCCTATTCTAATGATCATGTACATGTGATCTTTTTTTTTAGCATTTAAGAGTAAAGACAAGGCCATCAACACAAAGTAAAACTGAAAACGAGCTCAGAGACTTAAGTTATTGCCGCTGGGATTCTACTGAAACATATACAGGTAGAAATGGAGGCTGCAATGCAGGGTGGCTGGTCATCACTCTCGTTGTTACCTACTGAAGATCAGACTCTGGGACTGGTCTGGGACTGGCAGACACTTAGCCTTAACAAAACTCTGGGTTCTTCACAAGCTTTGTGTTGCTTACTAGGAGCCAGTGTTGTGCTGTCTGTGTAATGCAGTTGCTACTGCTCTGCTTGCAGTTGGCACCACTCTTGCCATTTTATGTTATTGTAACATAAGTCTGCTGGTAAAAAGGCATATTTGATTTTTTTTTCTGTCCATTCATTTAGGTAATTGACGAACCTTTGATACAATAGGAACATAATTTTAGCTGTAATGTGATTACTGGATTTAGTAAATCAATGCATAAAATGATATTATGTTACCAAAACATGTTATGCAGTTACAATAATATATTTTTTGTAACGTATTACACCAACCATTGGTCATTTGTATACTTTATTTTGTATTACCTTTGCTCTTCAGTCGTTCTCTTTAGCCCCTCTTTGGCCTGTATCTGTAACACGTCGTCCTTTCAGCATAGGAACAACCTGCACATCAATATCCATGAAGAATTTGTGTGACCGGCTTTAATTTTAGCTGTATAGTTCAGACTATGGAGGCCTTCAAAGGGATATTCCCATCTTTGATTGGACATCCAGAAAAGCTCTAAATTATAAATCCCATACATTCTGAAGTCTTTATGTACAATTTTACTGTTTTTCTAGAGAATCTATGACTAGTTTTTATATATAGGTTCCCTTATACCTTGTTGTGTTATGCCAGCTGGGATATAGTTGATAAATTATTCTATTGCAAGTTTGAAAAAATGAGATTTTAGGTGTGTGGCTTCAGATAATGCCATTGTTTCCAAAGATACTTCATGCCAGAACCTACAAAGATGCTGTTGCATTGTTGAAAGTCCTACAACTTGATCAAAATCAGCAAGACTAAATTGGCTGCTAGCTCAAATGGCCTTTATAGCCTCTGAGGAAAATAAAATACTGACTAACGCCTTTAAAACTTGATGAGCTTTTAACATTAGATTGCAGTGACTGACACCTTACTATTCAATCAGTATCCACAATTTTGAAGGTGTTTTATTTGAATAATATCTCGGGGAAAAAAAACCCAGAAAAACACTTCACACAACCCAAGAGCCTTAAGCAGATTTGTGAGTAAAGTAGTCAGAGATCCAACAAGGTCAGCCTGGTATCAGGCAACAGAGGATGAATAAAAAGTCAAGATATTTTACATGTTTTCACTACTGATTTTTTGCTTTTTGCATGTCTTTCACACCGTGATTGGCAACCTCACCCTGACCCTAACCCTAACCTTTTCACATGCAGAGTTAAAATATGCGTTATTAATTTACGCGATATGAAAAAATCTTTGACTTTAAAATATGTGCCGCACGAATCTCCCAACAGTCAATTTCTACTTATTAATTCAACTTATTTATTTTATGTCTACAAAAACATGCAAACTAACTACTAACTGATTTTTGAATAAGCACATATGTACTTTTAAGCAACTGCCGAATACATTGACGCTGTGGCGCGCAGTAAACATTTTGTCTTAATTGATGTTAGTAATGAACAAGGACATGCCTTCCATCTTTTGTTTCAAGGTCACTTTGTCATTACAGTCTTAAGCTGTGTCCCCTGGTCTTTATAAAGGACCAACTTACCATGAAAGAGTATCTGGGCCGAGGTGAGAAGGTGGCTGCTGTAACTAATGGGTTTATTTAATTTAATTTATTGCTCTGGCTGAGGCATCATATGAGACATGCTGGTCACTGTAAGATTGAGTTTTTTTCCATGAAAGAAAGAGAGATTAACCCTCTTTTCAAAAGGCCAGAATACACTCTCATGTCATGCTGTAATTTTTTTTTGGCTAGATAGCTGGATGTATAAATCCGCAGAACTAAATGAATATAGGTTTGTGGTGAAATAGGGTTCTCAAGCGTATTTTGTACAAGCCTTCTAATCAGCGTCACACTGGGGCCATGCATGCTGGGCTGGGAATCTGTAATAAATGAGGGCTTTGTCAACATGTCCACTGTTGGATGATGTAAAGTTGCGTCTTTTGATTTCAGTGTGTAAACTGAAAGGCACTTCAGCATATTTTTTTACAAGTAAATGTTTAGCATTCACTGCTATCTTTTTCATCTGTTAGGTATTTCTATGGATTGAGGAAGGCATTCTCTTTTTTTGCCTTGGGCGTATTAAAATAATTAATCTATCCTTAATACCATTATGGTGGCTACATGTCAGACCAGATCTCCCTCTTAACACATTGTCTCCAATTAACATTTTCCAAATTTCTGATACAATCTGCAGAATACAAATGAAGCAGTACTAACAGCTGCTAGCTCTGTGTTGTCTCTGCCCTGTGCAAATAGGGGTTTTTTTTCCTAATCTGTTTTGTAGTACACCTCATTTTTACAGGAATAAACATGCATGCTCTGCACACTGGGTAAACTCAACAAAGGCTTCAGGGTTTAGAAAATTAATGTGCCATGATAATTAGTTAAGCAATGGAGCAATGCCAGAGGAAGGGATTTCACACCTTGAGTCTAATAATATATACCATAATTCTCCCTGGTTGTAATGTGCATATGTTTCTTCATGTTATTTCATGGTGTCAGTGTTTAGTGATCATCTCTTACCAAGAGAGCATTTTAAAAAAAAACAAAAACAAAAAAACCATCTTTGTACGTGAGAATATTTTAATCCGTATCTGTTTGGATGTCATTAACAAATGTCATTGTTATACTTCATATATATGTATTCTATTTGGGGTGTCTGTATTTTTATCTTTTTGGAACATCTAAACTCAAAACAAATCATATGAAAGTGTAAAATGCTAAAACATCTAGTAACAGGATGTTCAATACACAGTACATTTTCAATGTAAAACTATTTGTGATCTCATGGACAACACTGAATACAACTCCAAGGACACAAACCAATACCTCTTTCTATCCTGCTAGCTAGTTGATTGCATGTAATTTCCCTCACCTGGCATTCCAGGTGTAAAACACTTCCTGATTACATCTTCAAAGTGAAAACCAGCAGGCCTTTAGGTGCAGAGGGCTTGGAAAGAGAAGTACTGCCTTAAACACTCAGCTACTTCCAGAACCATCAACTCTAATTACTATCGTCCATGCCAGTGAATGTTTTTCTTTTAAAAATGTCACTTAGTATTAGATTTTTTTTATATAAATGAAAGACCAATTTTAATTTATTTTATTGAGACTTGTCATTCTTTACTTCACAGAGAAATGTCTGTACAGATGCAGTGGCAAATTATTCAAATGGATAATGAGACAGTGGGTTGCACAGACACTTTGACATCAGACAGCGCTGCCCCCTGCCCTGTGTAAGTGCTAAACCACAGAGTCAGGCACGGGTCTTTTTCTCCATAAAATCTTTGCTTTTTGTTTCCTTAGTTTTTTTCTTTTTTCTTTCATTTGACTTTTGAAAGCTCTAACACTGAAAAGCACAACAATGTCCACCGCATGTTCTGCCAGTTTTTGAAAGTTGCTGGAGAAATCGTGCAGTGAAAATGAATGTAATCGCCAGACCTCCCATTGTTTTGATACCATTTAAAAAGAAGAACGAAAAAAAGTGTAGGTCTCAGAGCTGTGAACATGTAAAAGAAAATTACAGCCAAGTTCTGTAATTATGTCTGTTTGCGTTCGCTATGCATTTTTTGTGTCTTTATCCTGTCTATATCCTGCAGTTCATGTGTGAACCAAGAGTGAAATCTGACATATTACACATATTATTGACTTTTTTTTTAGCAAACACCTTTATACCAAACAACAACAATATTTAAATCACCAATGTTCTTTTGGGCAAGTCCTTCATGTGCATTTAGAACATCTCAGATCCACCAAGTGGGACTTCTGGAGTTATCCTGTGGTGTCAAACATGAGTACTTTGAATCTATTTTGATTCTGGTTATGGTTATGTTGCGTTGTGGGCTTCCACATGAAGCACTAGATCAGACCAACACTAGGATTTGAGGCCAGGCAAATGCTCTGAAGTCTTTCTCATGTTACTAAAGCCATTCTGCAAAGCTTTTGTAGTGAAGTTGCACACATTGTCTTGTAGGGGAGGCCATGTGGTCCAGTAGCACCGTTGAATTAAAATTTGTTTATCTAAATTTTCTTTACACACCTTACATACAATTTTGATTCAACTTCAAAATATTTTGGCCATGAAAGACAAAGAACTGTTTGGCCAGAGGGAGGGTAACCTCTTTGACCAAAGATAAGACCATATGTTAGATATTATGATCAGTTTTGCCCCCATAATTCAGACATAAAAAGATTCAGTGCACTTTTCCTGTTTGAATATTTTGGATATTGCTGAGGTGAATGATTGTGTATCGATGCCCACTCTTGATCTTGATGTGGCTGAGAGGGCTTAGGCCAATGTAGAACAGCTGTGGTTGTTAGTAAACCTAAGTCATAGACTTATTTGTAGTTAGTTCAGGAAGTGTATAGGTTAGTTTGCCTAGTCACACTCTTGGGTGATTACTTTACTGAGCAGTAGCTGGTTTTCTAACCCTGATCCTGTTGTTTCCAATGCCCTTCTGAGCTTTGTTCATGCTCTAATCCCTGTGCTTACTCAGTGTTGCTTCCTGTGTTACTTAACAGAAGCCTTCATGTTGTGGAGTGGCAGGTTATCACTCAGTATGTTGAAAGTGTTGTACCTTTGTGAGGATTCTTCATGGAAAAAAACATGGTCTTTCTTAGCCAGGCTGGGTGAGAAAGCACACTTCCTTGTGCTGCCAGGTGATCATGTCACCTTCTTCAGCCAGCAGGAGTGGATCATGTTAGGTCCTGGTGCTGCCCAGCTCTTCATGCCAGGCTATTTATTTTCTTGGCCTCTGCTTCTCTTCTGTGTCCCACTAGCCTAACAGCCAGAGCTGTGAGACTTTTGTTTGGTGAATTCTAAAGCCTTGTATTTCTTTTCCATCTAGCAATTGTCTATCACAGCATCCTAATGAATGAGTAACATCTTTTAGGGCTTTCTCGATCCCAGCTTTCAACCTGTTAAAGACCCATCATTTATTTTGCAATGGTATGGCTGAGTTAATTAGCTTTCATGATTGTGATAGTGGGTTTTATTAGTTAGCTTTGTTGTACAGTTCGAGCATTGATTTTTTGTAAGTTTTGCCACATATTTCACACTTGATCCAGTGAATGTATTTGTCATAATTGATGGTGGTGTATCATCATGCTCTTTAACACTGTTCTCCTATATCAGTGTCACCTTATGATCTCCATACTGTTCATTGGGGACATTACAAGCTCCAGTTGTAGTAGTAGTAACATCCTTCTATGAGGTTCTGAGTCAGAGTGATGTAAATCTGGTCATTTTTTTTTTCCTAGTGGATACTTTTATACCTGCCAATTTTTTTTCCAACAGGTGGACTCATCCACAGACACTTTGTTTTAATTCACTAACTACCCTTTGGATCGACTTCAAGCACACTTCGAAGAAATAAGAAATGACTATCCTTCTATGGTGTCTGAAGGCATCTGTGTCTGTGTTGATAGCCAAGTATTACCAAAGGTTTGCGCTGATTGGAATTCAAAACTCATTCCATTTCAATACTAAATTAAAAAAACAAACAGACAAACAAACAAAAGATGGTTACTATAGTTATATTATACTCTATGGTAACTGGAGTGATGTCCAGTTTTAATTTTAATAACTATCTAGACTGTGCCTGTCTAATATCTTAATAGTTTACTTTAATTTGTTATAATTTAATGTGATTGAAATATCTGAAACATTGCTGACTGTCTTAGCAAGATGTAACTTGTTCAGCAAGCTTAACAAGCATTTCAGATTAATTAGATTCTCTTCACCCCGGCACTGCTATGCAACAGTCCTACTTATTGTAACCAAGACCTTGTATGATTTTATAACTGAGGAATTTCATAAAGCTGCTGTTTTAAGCTGCTGTGTTCATCACCATAACATCAAATTTAAATATTTTGGTTTATGAAGCCTGTCAATTAAACTGAGTTCAGTTTTATTTAAAAATGATGATAACTGCCACCTCAAGGCACTTTATTTCATAGGGAAAAGACACTGGGATATTAGAGGGAAAACTCCAACAATGGGATGACCCCCTTAGCACTTAGTGACAATGGGAAGAAAAAAAACTGTTTAACAGGAAGAAACTAGGCTCAGGGAGGGGCATCCCTCTGACAAATTGGAGGTAAGGGAAAACAGAAGAGAGCAGAGGTAGATAGGACGAAGTTAAGACATGGGAGGGAACCAGGATTTAAAATTAATTAAAAAAGATGCAACAGTGACAAGACATGCAGCTTGTGGGGATAGGCTAATTGATTAATCCAAATTGTCACTAGGTGTGAATGTGAGTGTGAATGGTTGTCTGTCCCTGTGTGTTAGCCCTGCGACAGACTGGCGACCTGTCCAGGGTGTACCCCGCCTCTCGCCCTATGACAGCTGGGATAGGCTCCAGCGCCCCCCGCGACCCTGAAAAGGATAAACGGAAGCGAATGGATGGATGGAGATGCAACAGTGGTGTATAAATGCATGGACAGTGAAAAAGAGTGAAGGAAAAAAAAATGCTTGCATCATGACAATCCCCAGCAGTCTAAGCCTATTACAACATAACAAAGGTATGGTTAGCATCACCTGATCCAAACATAACTACAAGCTTCATCAAAATTCAAAGTTTTAAGGCTATTCTTAATACAATATGGTACTAAGAGTTCTTAATATATGATAGGTCAAGACCTTATAAGTGATATGTAGGCTTTTAAATTAAATCTGGATTTACAGGTAGCTAGTAAAGAAAAGCTAATATGGTAGAAATATGGTTTCCCTTTCTACTCCCTGTCTGAACTCTTATAGTCCTTTTCCACTAGTACCTAGTCGGCTAGTTACGGCTTGGTTTGGTTTTTAGGGTTTTAAGGAACTTTTAGAACAACCTGATAAAAATGTAGTAAATGCAACTGAGTGTTTCCTTTTCACTCACCTTTTTTTTTGTTTTGTTTGTTTTTCACTCACTATATGTTTATACACCGCTCTGCATTTTATCATTAGTTATCATTAATCTATAGTTCTCTTCCACAGCATGTCTTACTCCTGTCTTCCTAATACCTGCAGTATGCTATAATTCTATAGCAAAATACTATAGTGCAACCTGTGTTCAATGAATTTTAACAGGATAAAAAACCGCTCTGAGATTCCACTCTCAGAGGCCATAATAAGCCATTACTAAACTTCGCTAGTGCTGTATCTATACTGTAATGAATTGAGAAACCTGACTGGGATTCTTCAAATAAATCGCTCCTCTACAGATGATTAGTTAGCTGTTTTAAAACTGCTCTTATAAGACTTTTTGAAATAAAAGGAAGATTAAAAATCAGTCTATAATTAGCCAAAACACCTGGGTCAAGTAAAGGCTTTTTAAGTAATGCTTTAATTGCCACCATCTTAAAAGCATGTGCCCATAATAATAACCCATTAATAAAGATAAATATTTAAGGCTGAAGCATTAATTAATGGTAGGACTTCTTTGCTGTTTCCTAGGAATGGGGCATGAAGTAATTACTGAACTGAACTCAGAACCATCAATGTGTGAGAAAGATTTTAAATATCAGCAGATTTAAACATTGCTGTACACAATATATCTGTGCCATGCGCATAATTTCTATCTCTAATGTTGAAAATGTAAATTTTCTTTACTAGTTAAAGACTTTAAAATGAGATGAATACTCAGTTTAACAGAGCTCTGACTCTTTTCCATCCTGACTCCATTGCTGTACAGAAATCTGGGGTTATTCTTGTTTTAGAGAGAGAAAAATATTTTTTCCCAGCCAAACAACAGTCTTCTAAATTAGTGAAACTCCATTTTTCTCCTCCAGCTTATGGGTTATCTACTTTGCTTGTGAGTTATAACAGGCAGTCAAACACCTCTGATTTCGAAGCTTTGTCTTTTAGAGGAACCAAAATAACCAGAGTGAAGATGTAACACTATTAACAAAACAATCGACCTCTGAGGGAGTATGGTTTAGGTAGCTGTTCCTCGGTCTCAGCTGTATTTTTTTTTTCTAAACTTTTTATCACTAATACAGAATGATTAGCATGGTACAGAATTTTCCCTGCCAAATATCAACCTGATAGATTGTTGACCCTGTGTTTAAGAACACCCTAACACAGGTTTTACATGGACACATAACAGCTGCATGGCTGCCTACTGTGTTGGTGTCTTATGCATGAGATAAGCCTCTGGGTGTGAGTCTATCCTCTTCCGGGCTAGTGTTGTGGTTTGTTATTTATTTATTTCCTGAGTGGATTCACTGACTTGCCTGGCCTTTTGATTACTGCATTCCCTAATGCCTTGATTTAATGCACTCTTGGAGCTCAGATATTGTGCTGGCAGCCAAAGACCACTTCCTTCAACACTGCCCCATTAATAACAACAAATAAATCAGGGCATACTATGAATTTCCTCACTTGCATATTGGACCTATTTGGAAGTGCAATGGGGCCATCTTTATTACACAGGAGGTATAATGCCAAACAGTTATCTGTTTATACTTCAATCCCAAGTCCAAACCATGAAATGATCCATATCTGAATTAATTAAAGATGTTATTCCCCATGGGATACTTAAATTTATATTGCATTTAAAATCCACAGAGCGCCCAAAATTGATGTACTAAAATAAACTTATTTGATTTCTAAATGAATTTAGTGAGAGAATATAATCTCTCATATGACAGTATATTTGTTTCTATGTAGCTCAGTATGTGCAAATATGATTTCTTTACTGGCCTCCTTGAAATCTAAAATGGGATTTTTAAAAAGAAAAAAGAATCACGTTTGTAAAACTGTGACGTGCAATAGATTTGCCTTTGCAGGAGCCTGCTTTCTGCACATACAAATCAGATTTAATTTATCATCCAAGACAGAAGAATTATTATTGTTGTCAGCATGTGTTTATCTTGATTTGGCCCTGTATAATAAACTTCACTCAGCAAACACCTTTCATTGTATTCAAGTGCAAATGTGGGATCGAACCTTGTGTGTCTTGAGTTGAAACTGTAAACAATGCCAAATATCTTCTTCTGTTACCTGCACAGTCAGTTTCTTTGTAGCATGGATGTAAATTGCCTTTAAATCAGCAAAGCTAATTATCTGTGAAGGACAGAACTGACTGAAAACAGGGCACCTGTTTAAATGAGAAACTTCTTAATGACTGAAGGTGTTCATAATTCCCCAAACTTAGATCTGAGTTATGCATATTTATTCAGTGAGCCGGTGTTTGCTCTAGCTATGGCCATAAAGTCCAGCATACCATTCAAAAATGATATTAAGTAGAAATTTATAGTAAATTTTGAAAAAGTGAAATTAAGGCCAGTGTAAACAAGTAATAGAAGATCAATAAATACAAATGAGGAAAAAACTGGACACCATTTATATACTTATAGTCATTTGTATTGTTTATATACCATTAATCTCCCAAGTATTCCCCTTTTCCCTCTTCACGTTAAAGCATAAACTGCTGCAGGCTGCTCTTATGCAACTAGCTCTGTCCATCCTGTAACAGAGGAAAGCATACACCATGTTCACATAATCCTCCCTTTAAAAGAAAGATGGAAAAATATAACAATATAGGACACTATTGTTCGTGGATGAAAATATATTTTTATGTATGTAATTATGGCGTTCTGATTTTGCCTTGGGTCGAATGTCAATTTCAACCTCCCATTGAAATAAAGCTGAAGTAATTAAAGGCTCTGCATTAATTACATAAATGAAAGGGTTCTTGATAATAGACATAAACACCATCAAAGTAACAGTAGAAACTTAATGCAAATGGGATCCTTAGAGAAATGGTGTGCTTAAGTGTGGTGTGTGATTGTGTGTGTATGTGTCTGTGTGTTAACATGAGGACTTCTATATGATTCCTGATGATGATGATTCTGTTTTTTCAATGAAATTCAAACATGTTGGCCTGCCCAGCTGAATAATCAGCATCATTAGCCATTCTTTCTTTTTTCGTTCTTTTAAAATGTACAAACCCACTATAGAAGAGATGATTTTAAAGTGATTTAAAGGTTAGCCAATGAAACGGCTTTAAGAGAGCAGATTTTTTCTGAGATGTTAAGATATATGAATTATGTAGAATGCAATTTTTCCAGTATTTATCATTATATGTGATATTCTTTTCTGCATTTGGGGAGGCAGGGGGTGCATGCATGACATTAGATATATTTAGGTTTCAAAATTACCAACAGCTGATTTAAATACTTTAGTGACAAAAAACATTGGCCAATTATCCGTTTTTCAGTTGTTCAATCACAATAATCTCATTACAACTCTGCAGTCAATGTAAGTGTATGCTAAGAATACAATTGGGAGACGGAGAGTGAATGGATCTCGTGTTTTCACTTCCATGCTCAACTAAATTATGCACTGGAGCATTGTTTATCCATCAAACTAGGCCCTGTTCCAGCAATCCACTCACAAAGAAATTCAGAATTAATTGGCAAGACTAAAGTAGAGGCAAAGCAAACAGACAACTTTCTTTCTCTGTCCATGAGGCAAAAAATATCCAGTAAGGGAAAAGCCAGCACTTGCTGTGTTTTATGTCTCATCCTCTCGGTTCTTATGCCAGAACACACTTGCTCTGTAGAGTGTTTAACCTCTGCACCTCCAGTTCCCTAAGACTCCAGCTGGAATATCCTGAGTAAAATTAATGTCATATGGTGAGCAGCGATTGAGGAGCCAAATGAAGGATCATGAATAACGGTCTGATAATTAGGCTCTGCTGCTGCTCTCTGTCGTCCCTTAGATCTGGGGACAGAGAAGGAATGGGAGTCAGGCAGGAAGAAAGTAACAGAGCTTACTCAGCAGAAGACCCATTTGAAGCAGAGTCACACACCACCTTCTACTTTCTATTCTTATAATTGGCCTTTAGTATACTGTTAAAGGACCTGCTGAGACAGATTGCATGTAAGTCACCTGTTTGTTCGTTGTTGTTGTTTTTAAGTAATTCTTCAACTTTGCTGTCAGTGGACCTCGTAGACTGTATTGTTCATGCTTGAGAGAAAGCAGAGGGGAGGGACTGCTGAGGAGTGCACCTTGGTGAGAACTGTGTTTACCCATAAGCCACTCAGCACAGTGACACATGCTTTCACTTTGACTAATAAATCATTGAAGGTCTGATGTGCATCAATGGGAATGCAGTGTCAGTTTTGATACTTGATTAGCATTTCTGTCACTTCGCCTTACGTTTAACACAACTCCAGCTGTGCAACTCAATTGACATTGCTCATGGTCATGACTATGACGAGCTATTCCTCAATCTGGCAGCTGATCGTGGCAACACATTGGCAAATGTGTAATTTCACTGAATATTTGAAAGAAAACTGTTTGTATCCAGTATACTGTAGTAATTAGAATATCTTGTTGTTCCTGGATTCTATTAAAGCATTTTTACATGATTTACAGTTCAAAATAAACCTTATTCAGCTTATGTTTTAAGACGCCTCTGTTAGGGCTAGCGGGTCGGACTCAAGCGTAAGCAGCGGGTCACGTTTACAATCTTTAACTTTATTGAACACCAAGTGCTATTTACAAAGTGAGGGATTTGGGGAAGGGCTCCAACGGATCCACGAGTTGATGGGGAAAGGGACGGGTGCTCCACACTCGCGGGGTCTCAGTCGCTCCTCACACTCCGCTCTCAGCTATCACTCATGCTCAATCCTCCAAACTGCAGGGAACAGGAAGGGTCCAGGAATCTGAAGACAGGAAGGGAAGCAATCACTAAAGGTACGCAATATTGGACACGAATCTATAAGCCGGGATTCACACTAACGTGGTAATTCAATATCCCAGCGACGAGAGGCTCTGAGCTCCTGCCTTTAGTAGTGTCCAGAAACAGTGATAAGCTACAGGTGAGTGATTAGTGGCAGATGTGCATGCCAAAGGCAGGAGCCCGAGGAGAGCTCCGCCCCGGCCGAGTGATGCAGGAGCAGAAGGGAGGAGAAACGAGAATAAAACAAAAACACATGTAGCCTAGCAGGGCTGGCCGGGCAGACACAGGGGCCATGACAACCTCAGTTTATCCCTCGTCTCAGTTGAGCTGTTTTAATTTGTTTTTGTTCGTTTTTTCTTGTTTTTTTGCTTCCCAATTGGCTGTCCCTTGCAAACTGAAAGTTTGAAAGAAAGGTGGCCCTGTAGCCAGAGTTGCTATTTATCCTTCAGCTGCCGATGTGACTCAGGTTTGTTTGTAGAAAATGAATTTGCTCACAAAAAAGTTAAAAATGTCACACAAGGCTTAAAAACGATACTCATCTCAATGTCCTCAACAAGACACCAGATGAGACAGTGTATCTAGTTTTGAGAGGACTCACAAGATCTTTTAAATGATCCATAATTCACTGAGTAGCACAATTTGTTTTAAAGATTTTTGGAAAAGAATGCTACTAAGCTTAGGAAAACGTCAGGCACTCAAGGTTTGACATGCTTAAAAAACATTACCTAGCTAATTTTATTCATCATTGTGTTCTGATGGTGCAATATTCAGTGCAATTTACCACGCTATCCTCAGTTTTACACACCACAATGTGCCACAATCCCTGAAGATTCACTATTTTTGAAAGTCTGGTCCGAACAGTCATGACACGTTAAAAGTTGTAATCACACATGCTGCCCATTCAAGCGTTTCAATGAACGGTAGCTGAACTTTTTAACCCCGTCTTCTTGTTAATACTCATGCTTTATTTATACACTTTATGACTCACAGATTAAAGTGAGCTGTTTGCGTGCCCAGTAATGTGGAAATTGTGGAGTGTATATTAAGCAGCATGGAGTATGTGGTTCACAACTCCCCTTAGAATATTATGTAAACAGTGTGCCTCTGTACACATATGGGATTTAGCATCCTGTCTTAGCATATGTTAACCTAGACTCATCTACCCCATCTGTTAAACTCAATTCAAAACAGCAAAGGATGTAGTGGGGTCTGTGGCACAGACTATGCAGTCAAACTGATGAAACATCAAATGTTTCTGCATACACTGATAGACAGCATCTTAGCTTACACAACCCTGCTCTTAGCAGAAGCATAAAGTGAATGAAATTATGAAAAAGAACAAATATTGTCACAAAAAAAGACTCCTTTATTCAAATGGATAAAATAGCACTCTCACAGCTGACCCCTTTTAAAGTGAATATATATCACTTTTGTGCTTTGGAAAACAGAATTATTTAGACTGTTCATAGGATCAAAGGTAATGTAGCAGTGACCTTGGAATTCAACTATAATTTAATTGAGGTAAGTGCTTGAGCCACATTTTCATGCACACTGTTAATATGGTAATGAGAGGATATGTTAATATCCACCTTCATTCTTGTCCTCATTCATCCTTGCTGTAGTGATACCTGTCCGTGGTAATGCCTGCTGCTTCCCTCCTGATAGAGGCTGTCCTGCCCCATCACTAACAGTAATGCTGTCACGTCAGAGCTAGAGGCAGCATGCACTTAACCCTTTCATGGGCATCACCAGCTTCCACTTAAAAATATTATCTGCATATATGCATGCAGCTATGCAGCATTCCATAGCTAGAGGTTTAACAGAAACATTTGAATTAGTGGCAATATGTCTGTGTAGATTCTCAGGCATCCAGGTCATGGTAATCTAAGGAGCTTGAAAAGAATAGAGACTGGACTTTTGCCTCTTATCCGAGAAGCTTCTTCAGTTCTAAGACTAAATGATGGAGAGTCCCAGTTTTTTAAGTCGTCGTGGGAGTTGTCCACACTATTTATCATGTGGCTCATCAGAGGTTTGGGGTTTTGGATGAAACCACTGTAATACCTTGCCTCACCCTATCATGTGACTTACTGAGATCGTCTGGTGCAAGATGTGAGGAAGGGATCTCAAACCTGGATTATAGGTGGCAGACAGTTGGTGTCGTGAGCCACACCGTCTGTTCAAAGGTGGTCGTTCACAGTGGACACAGATTGATTCTTTAACTCCTCTTTCAAACATCTATCTTCTCTATCCAAAATGTGAACATTAGCATCCTCAAAAGAGTGACTTTTATCCTGTAGGTGCAGATGTACAGCTGAGTCTTGTCGAGGAGGTTCTTCGATGTTGCTGCATGCGTTTATGAAGTGGCTCTTTGGTTTGTCCATTGTAGAAGTCTGAGCACTCATCACTGCACAGCACAGCATAAATTTCATTGTTTAGTTTGTGTTTGGGAGTTTTGTCCTCAGGATGAAGCATTTTTTGTCTGAGTGTGTGGCTGGGTTTGAAGTGAGTACACAGTAAGGGATGGCTAGGCGGGGTCCCTTTGAAAGAGCCGAGCTTTACTTTCCACTTCCCTAATGTAAAGGTTGGCTACAATGATTGACACTGGGGAGCCCATGACACATGCATGTTTTTGTCTGTAGAAACTCTTGATTTATTTAAAATATGTGGTGGTCAGGCAGAGGTCTAACAATGCGCAAATCTGATCGGCGTTTTCTAAAGAGCTGTCCTGCTGTAGTTGTTTTCTGTCTCTACTATCTCAACTGTACGTATGAAAGTGAAGTGAAGAGTGAGACACTATGGTTTCATCTGTATCCAGTGTAAGTTTCTGGACCTTGTTGATAAAGCAAAGTCCAACTGTTTGAGGCTATATAAATGTCAGTGGATAAAGCAGCCATTTACTGTTTCATTCATTCATACATACATTTTGTACAGGCATTATTACACCTGTGCAATAACAAGTATAAACTATCTGTTGAGGTTATGAGGTGTATCACAAAATGAAGTTCTTTAATTAACTGCTGTAATTACTGTAATTACTGTGTGAAGGTTCAGTGTGACGTTTTACAACATTAATTCTGTCCATTTTTCAGATCATCTTTAAACAAGCATACAAGAAAAGTGAAGAGGCATTGTAGTATTGCTCCTGTGTTTGCACAGGGAGTAATATCATACTACATTTCATAATAGAAATAAATAAAAGATTAAAATAAAGGCCTTTTTTTATATACATATCTCATACAAAACACTGAGACTACTCAGTTATTTACACTGACAAAGAAAGGCATCAGAACAACATTTCAACAAGGTACATAAAACATCTTCTCTTCTCCAAAAAAAAAAAAAAAAAGCCAAGGTCAACGGTTTACAGAATTATTTTTGTAAAACAACTAATTGCTCCCATTGGTTTAAAACACATCTAGTGATTCACTGGCAATGTGTCCTCATCTCTAATCCACCTGCAACCCTGAAGTATACATAAAGAAAATGGATGGCTTCAAACATTGAGAAAAGTAGTTTATTTATCTTTAAATTTTCAAAACAATCCTTTAGCATCCCATGTCGGCATCGATTCAATAAGACAGTCATTTATTGGTCTTGTGTACAAATAAAAAGTGAAATGCAGGCTCTATTACATGTTCTGCATCACCTTATATTTTCAGTCTTTCATTGTTTCATGTACTCGCTAACTTTATATATTAACAACACTGGTAATGCACTCAATAGTTACAATGTTCTTGTTGCATTTTTGCAAAGGGCATCTAGTCTCCAAATATTTTTGATCACTGTGATTTCCTTGATTTAGAATTGTTAGTACATTAGTGGAACAAAATCCCGTTGATCAATGTGTGACACACAGTTTTCCATGGCAACAATAAACGACTTTTTCACTCAGCTCTAGCTAATCAAAATCAGCTCTTGACACTGCACAACAGATTAGCAAAAGAACTACCATTAAGTCAAAGAAAATAATGAGTCTCACTGCTTCCAACATTATTCAGCTCAAAAATGTTAATTTAATTTAATACTCTCTGATGGTGGGTAAATAGTCCTACATATAAATGCAAAATGTGCTGAAGACAACTGGAATGTCTTTTATTATATTTTTACAATAGGAATCAATACAGATGCTGAGTTGGGCGTTTTACGTAATACTAACACCCAGACTGATCCAGTGATTAACATTAAGTGAAGCTTGGTCTATTCCTAACTCATACTAATCTACTTTCAAAGAGGCCTTGGTGCCCATCAACTAAGACTGTTTAATAAAAATGGAGCACAAACTACTGCCACAGGGATCATTTTACTGCCTGCTCTATTTTCAACACCACATTTTTTTTCTGTCTTAAATGTGTAACATCACTGTTTTTCTTGTGAGCTGTAAGCACTGAGTTTATGCCCACAGCAGTTTGATGACTAAATCCTTCCAATGTAGGCAATAAATTGAACAATGATGAATACTCCTCCTAACATGCTGCTTATTTTATGTGGCCAGTGTAGACAAGATGCTAATTTACAAATGCATAGCATATAGCAGCGGTCCCCAACCCCCGGGCCACGGACCAGTACCGGTCCTTTAGCCGTTTGGTACCGGGCCGCGAGAGCTGAGGCTCGGGTGTGAAATGTATGGTTTTCAGGGTTTTTTATTGGTTTTTAGCGTTATTTTGTTATCGTTTTTATCGTTAACTCGGTTTTCCTGGGTCTTTTCACGTATGTTATGAATAAATCTTCTTTTTTCTGTACTGGTATTGGTTTTATTTTGTTGTATTTATCTGTGACACCTTAAAGGCCGGTCCGTGAAAATATTGTCGGGAATAAACCGCTCCATGGCGCAAAAAAGTTTGGAGACCGCTGGCATACAGTACTTGTTGAGATTACCTGAAGATAATGCTGGTGATCAAGGGATATTGCTTTACTAGGAAAGACAAACCATTGTGAAATCTTTAAATCAACTTTTTAGATTATATTTTCACGGCAAGATAACATTAAATGCTGGTCATATCTCTAATAATAAGGATTCATGTTCACAGATTCCATTTTCTACGCAAAAACTTTAAAGTTCAGTGTTGGTGACTCTCTGGTGACTCGATCTAAGAAGGGTTTTCTTTCTAATCCTTTTTTATGCTTGCACTGCGAAGAAATAGCTTGTGACATAAACACTTTCAACCGTACGTTGCTGAACCATTTAACCATACCTGCACAATGAATAATGAAGGAGAAACTGATCCTGGCTGTCAGTGGCAGCTCAGTTATTTACGATCTAACAACAAAAAAAGATAAATCTGTAACCAAGCAACATGAAGCACTTTTGAGAAGTACTCTGAAAATGAGGCCATGGGAGGCCTAATGGATACAAAACAAGGTTGCAAAACTTTGCTTTCAATGGTAACAGGCATACGGTTGCACGGGTTTCATGTTCGGGTTATTTCGTAACGTTTAAAATGGATTTTTCAGTGATGAGTGTATTTTTCATAGATTACAGGCTACAGTTTGAAGGTTAGCAGAATTAGCAACTACTTAAATCTAACAAAATATGGATACTTTGATACTATAACTAAACTTGACCTTGTTAGGGTTAGAGATGAGTGATTATTCTTTTTTGTGATTTCACAGCTTTCAAGCTTCAATCTTTGTGTTTGAAAGCCTTGAAATTGTGAGTAAATCTGAGCTTTCTAAGGGATAACTAATATAATTAGGATCTAATAGAGCAAAAGTAGTTTTTGGTTATGTTCATCAAGGTTTTTAATTTGAAGAACTGCAAACTTATATAAATTCAGGGTTTTATTGGCAAGAATAAGCTAATTACCATTAAAATGTTTAAATTATTTAGAGAAACAATTATACTGCTAACCACAAATCCTTAAGGAGACAGCCATACAAAACGGAAGTTGGGTTGTTTTTTTTACATAATGCAATATTGTAATTATTTGTGCTCACTCATGGATTTGTTTGTTTGTTCTGCATGTAATAGCACTACCCCACTAGACAAGTCTAGGTTTGGTGGTTTTCTCTGATTCTCTTCCAGAGTTTATCAAAGAATACTCTGTGTGGCTTGACCCCTGCTTTAAGCATTTTGGCCTACATTGCGCTGAACAAAGTACATCTTCTTTGTCTTCCCCTGTGAGAGTCTCTGAATCAGAACATAATGGATTCAAAAAACAAATGCTGCTAGGAGAAAAATGCTTTTGGCTATGTCTGATGCGGCTTCTTTTTACGTCATAATAATTATTTCTTAGTGTATACTTATTTTGGACATGGCTATGTGGCTATACAATGGTCCTCTTAAATTGGAATGGTATTCTTGAAGACCAGCGAGTGAAGTCAAACGGCTTAAAATTAAAGTGTGACATAGTTTTCAAATCTTCTTATCTTTACAGCAAAGACAAATTATATAGTACTGCCACACAGACGTCTACAATCAGTTGTAATTTTGTTATTCTTTTTCGTTAAACAACTCAAGCATCTGAAACTTTGGAATAGATAGTTATTACATCATTTTGATTCTTGAAAATAAAATTGCATAGGCCGACTGAATTATTAGGTAACACTGACAATCAGCATTCACCTTTATTAGGGAGAAATTTAAAAGACTTTGTCCACAATGGGAAAAAGAGCTTAATGTTGAGTGGATATTTTTTAAACATCAGGTTTACAAATCACTCTGTGTTTGTGTCTGCCATGTTGCTGTTGAGTGTTGCAACAGTAATAGCATTTTAAAGCTAGCAGCTGTGAATCTGCCCTACTGTTAGAGGCTCTGACAGGTTTAGTGGCACAACTGCATT
Organism: Haplochromis burtoni; assembly: GCF_018398535.1. Classification (NCBI taxonomy): domain Eukaryota; kingdom Metazoa; phylum Chordata; class Actinopteri; order Cichliformes; family Cichlidae; genus Haplochromis; species Haplochromis burtoni. Next base: position 2,493,129 of record NW_024582382.1, on the reverse strand, counting down.
AACCCAATGCTGAGGGAAAGAGCTGAGTCTGCCAGTCCCCAGCACCATTTTCACACACTGTTCTCACACTGGACAAAGCCTCACACTTTGATCTGTTGAGTGAGTTCTGCCAGAGAGTCTTAACTGCCTCTGACTTTCCTCCTCGGGCTCCTCTCCAGCTCAGATGTGCGCTTATGGAAAATAAAGAAGAGCTGAAAGGTTTAGGTTGAATTTGTTTTACTGTCACTGTAGGCAAATTAGTAATTCTCACTTAATGTTCATCACCATGATAACTGACATAAATTCAATTACGTTATGCCTATATTAACATATGCTATTGAAGGTGTAAAATTCATATTTTAGATAAGCTGGCTCATGATTTGCAGGAAATGGAAAGCCTTTTGATGGTGTGCTCAGTTAACAGCTTTGTGACATTAAATTACTCTTTCTACACATGTTTGTATCACGCATTGTTCCTAAAGACGAATCTAATGAGGTTCACTCCCATTTTTGCCACAGTATTTTAGATTTTTCGTTAAAAAAAAGTCTTCATAAAAAGTCAGTGGAAGCAAAGTCAAAGAGGTGTAAGCTGAAGAGGGGGAAATTTCTCTCCGTTATCATTTTTAATGGGGTATAATTTCATTATGAAACAATTTCTTTCTAAGGACACTGTAACTATAGAAATGCAATGCCAATTTGGGTTTATTGAAGGTCAGATATTTGGAGTGATTATTGCTCTGCGTCTGTGTAATTATATAGTTGAATAGCTAATTAAAATCCTTGTTAGAGGTTACGATATTCCTTTTTATTTACCTTCTCTCTGTGGACTTCTTTGGTCTTGTCAATCCTTACAGGGGTCATCTTACAGACACAGACTCACTCACACACACACACACACACACACAACACACACACACACACACACACACACCACACACACACACACACACACTGCACACACACACACGACCAGCTCACCACTGTTTGCTACCATTTCTGTTCATGTCATTCTGGTTGAATAAGAGATAGCACTGAATTACAAAAAAGACAATACTGGATGTTTGCACTCAGCCATACTGAGGTTATGGTCTGGGGAAGCTGATTAAATACCATGGGAGCTTCTTTCCAGCCAGCTTAATCAGGCATACAGTATGTGGGTGAACACTATCCCATGGTGTTCACACCCGCCTATACTAAAGAATGAAATTAGCCGCACATCCCACATCCCGAAGTCTTTTCTCTGCAGTTTCTGTGCATTTTCTTTGCCACACAAAGTAATTGCATTTGTTATCTATTATTATCTATTAGGTTGTACTTTGTGTTATTTAGAGAAGTGCAGGCACCAGACACCTAAAGCTATAAGAAGAGTCCACCAAATGAATGCGTCAATGCCTGCACCTACAGTACCTATCAGTACTGAAAATCCAATTCCCAGGTGGAACTGTGGGAAGGTAGGAGGAAATGTGTGGATCTTAAAATACATCTTTTGTTGCGTAAAAAAAAAAAAAGTACACTGAGCGAATGTGAATGGATCACTCATTGTATGTGACCTATTTGTGTTTTGTTACTTCACTTAGAGATAATTTCATGTTTCCTTGTACCTTAAAAACCTTAAAAACAGAATATATTATATATATATATAATTTGCTCTGGACTTTTTGTCCAGAGCAAATGATGCAGTTGCATACAGCACATTCCTTTTTGAATGTGCTGACTGCAGGGGTCAAATTTTGCAACTTACTCTAAACACCTCACTAGCGCTGACTTAAGACAGCTAAGATCTGATCAAACCTTTAAATGCATAGCAACAATCTATGCACACTGACAGTAGAGACACGGGTGTTAAAAACGTGCGACATAGGCGTCGCGCTGGTGATGACAATTTCACAGATGTGGCATTTTCATGAAATGATGGAACATGGGCATATACATCTGCCTGTACATGTAATCTCAAGCCTCAATAGCTGCACACAAGAAAAAAGACATTACAGGCAAAAAAAGACACAGTCTACATGCATTTATCTTACTGAGATGCACACAAGGACTTTTGCATGTTCGAAAGATGTTTCGTGCTTTTGAGTCTTACCTCATTTACTTTGCTCTATATGTTCAGATCTATTACAAAATAAAATGTCTGTAATAATACAGGTTACACTGGTGAAGATTGTCTGTAACAGGTGAAATTATGAGGTCCAAGAGTTTGCTACTGAATGTATCTGCATCTTACATAAAAAGATTAGCAGGAGTTAAATTTTGTTTAACTGACTTTATTTTATACTTGCTGCTTTATAAAGCAGTTCCATCACAATGCTTTGTGCACCCTGTGATAACTTGAATCAAAAAGGCTGAAGAGAGAAACCTTATAGACTATTGGTGTCCTTTTTGTAGCATCTCCACTCTATGTAACTATGGAGCATGTGAATTTCTCTTGAAATGATACATTTAGCCAAACAAAAAGTTAATAATTGCTTTTTAGTATTTGCACCAGCATAATTTCTCTTTCTCAGTGGTCCTTAGGACCAGTATTGAAGAGCTGCAAAGCTTAGCTTTCAGGTACTTCTTCTATTCTGAAGTGGAGCTCTTTGCTGCTGACAGTTCTTGTCCTTTTCAGCCACGAAATCAAAGTAACTCAAAAACTTCGAAAACTTCAATGATTCCCTCTGTGCCATTTCACCAGATGAGCTATGCACATGCCCGCAAACAACTGTAGTATGGAATGCTTTCCTCCAAGAAATAGATATGGAGCAAACAAACCACAAATGCTTGAGTGATTTTATTTTTTGTTTCATGTTTTGTGGCAACAGCCCGAACAGTGAGAATGTGATATCACCTTAACAGTAGCAAACTGCTTATTTTAGAAAGTAACTATATGGCTACATGCCTGGTGAAAATCAGGATTATTTAGTAAAATAAAAAAAATCTGTGGACTCTGATGATGGTTTACGATGCATTTGCCCACAGAATTCATTTTTTTCAGGATAAGATAATTAATTTTGTCATAATAACCACTTTTGAAGGTTAACCACTTCTAAAAGGCCAATTCCCCAATTATTACAAGCTTCTCCTCTGCTTTTCAGTTCCTACATTAATGAGATCACCACAGTTTTTCTGCAAAACTTAGACCTTTAACTTGCACTTACTCACATTACCACAAGAGGTTGCCTATGTAAACAGCAATAGTTTTTAATCCCCCTTAAAAACATGTGACTCCCCATGAAAAACTGAGGATTCTTTCTGTCTCAATATGAAGAGAGATATTGCTTTTAATCTTCGGTCTGTATTCTTATTGTTAAACTATATTATATGTAAAGCAGTCATGAATTTTATCACAGCTTACCTTGTATTCCTATATGAACAGCCGTGATTGACAATTCACCAGCACAACAGGTACTATACAGCAATATCAGAAAGTGATAAAATACATATGATGTATCGGATTCTTTTTTTTATGTCACAGCTGTTGTTGTGTCCTCCCCCATATACCAAAACGTATACTGTGGCGGTGTTTACCTACTTTTAACCAATCAGAACCACACCACAAATGTACTGGCACAGCAGCTCTGCATGGAGGGGGGGTTCACTAAAGATGCCACACTGTGCACGTCCATTGATGCTTTAGAAAAAGCTCGAAAGCCACAGCTGATCCTCTCTCATTTCAGTGCACTCAGCACATTGGGCCCATAATGCCTTGAGTGCTTGCCTGAGCTACATGACATCACTCAGTGTAGCTGCTCTCCAATTCTTAGTTTCTCTTCTGATATCCAGGGCAACAAGAATAGAATAACTGAAAAAGAAAAAGGGGTCTTGGCAAGGGGAGGCAAAACAAGAAAAAGCTTGCCCCGGGCATAGCACACCAGAAAGCTCTCTGTGGTACACACTAATCTGACCACCCACTAGTGGTGACCCATGTATTCCCTGCGTGAGCATCATACTCTAGCGCAAGCCCACCCCTCCATCACTGTCACATGCTGCACTAATGAGTGCCAGGAGGCATGAGGTCAATGACTAAGCTGATTTGCCTACTGATAAGTGATTGCCAGGAGGTACAGCAGTGGAGAAACTGAAAAAAAGTGTTCCTGCATTTGTAAGGATGAGTTTGACTCCCTTCTCCTAAAAACATATTGAGAAAA